>NW_027625288.1:12500-25000 GCF_034508935.2 Berghia stephanieae
ACCCCAATAACTGTCATATAAAGAAAATGTATTGTGACGACTATATTGAATTTATTACTGTTTCGTCACGACCATATTATCTACCCCGGGAATATACTCATGTCATCATCATCAACGTCTACATTCCACCATCATCAGACAACACCACAGCGAAAAATATTTTGAGGAAAGAAATACAGGACATTCAAATTAAGTCACCCGATGCCGTATTGATGGTCACTGGCGATTTTAACCAATGTAACGATTTTACTCTCCGGGACTTCATCAATACGTGGACTGCGAGACAAGGGACAAAAAAACATTAGATTTATTCCTGTGTAATATTAAAAATAGTTATAAATGTTTACCCCGTGCCCCATTAGGTTTATCTGACCACTGCATGCTCTTGCTACTCCCCACCTACCGCCCTGTTTTTAAACGTGTAAAACCAGTAAAGAAAAGTGTACAGATCTGGAACGGAAGTGTGTGTGAAGATTTGCGTGGTTGTTTTGAATGCACTGACTGGAATGTTTTTATCGAATCATGTGATAGTGTGGATGAGCTGAATGACTGTGTGAGTGAGTATTTAAAATTCTGTGAACAGTTAGTGTCTTGTAAAAAAGAAATAAAATATTATCCTAACAACAAGCCTTGGATAACAAAAGATCTAAAACTTTTATTGAACCAAAAGAAAACTCTCTATACCAGTGGAAACAAAAAAGATCTGAAAACAAAACAAAAAGAGATAAAAAGGGTAATATTTAGTTGTAGAGACAAGTACAAAAATAAACTTGAAAAATGCTTTTCTTCTGGGGATATACGGGACACGTGGCGGGGGCTTAAAACTGCTGTTAACTATAATCCAAAGCCCACGATTATATCAGAAGATATCGAAATTGAAACTTTAAATAAATTTTATTCACGTTTCGACACAGCAAACAAATTTGATATTGAAAATGAAAAACATAAATTAGACAGGGCTTTGGAAGATGAAATGACTATTGAGGTCAGTGAAGAGGAAACGAGATTCGTATTTTCGAAACTAAACGAGAGGAAGGCTGCTGGGCCGGTTGGATTGAAAGGAAAACTATTAAAAGAATGTGCCCATCAGCTTTCCCCCATTTATACACATATTTTTAACTGGTCCCTCCAATGCGTTTCGATCCCTGAAATTTGGAAAACTTCAAAAATTATTCCTGTTCCAAAAAAAGAAAAACTTGAAACTATGAACGATCTCAGACCTGTTGCGCTGACTTCAATAGTCATGAAATCTTTAGAAAAACTTGTTCTTGTTAAGATTAGGAATCAGTTTATGCCATTGAGTGATAGTCATCAATTTGCTTACAAACCAGGACGTGGCGTAGAGGATGCCATTTTGCTGTTTACAAACAACATCTACAGGCATCTAGATCACGCTAGGAGCTATTGCAGATTGCTTTTTGCAGATTTTTCTTCAGCGTTCAATACAATGCAACCTCAATTGGTTGTTCAAAAATTGACTAGTCTGAATTTAAACAAGTATATAATTGCTTGGGCGCTCGAATTTCTTACGGAGAGAGCACAATATGTTCAATTAGGACAAAACAAATCTTCCTGTATAACTACAAATACTGGTGCTCCTCAAGGTTGTGTATTGTCCCCTGTATTATTCACAATATACACGAATGACTGTAGAAGTCAAAACCTGAGTGTACCTTTAATAAAGTTTGCAGATGACACCGCTCTTCAAGGCCTCATAACAAATGGCAACGAAGTGGCTTATAGGCAAGAAATTGATAGATTTGTGTCTTGGTGTGATGCCCACCACCTAGAGCTTAACATAAGCAAGACAAAGGAGCTAGTGATTGACTTTAGGAGAGTGAAGGAACCGATAGAACCGTTAAAATTAAAGGACCAATTCGTCCAGCGAGTTCCTCACTACAAATACCTTGGTGTAACGATTGATGACAGGCTCAAGTGGGATGAACACTTGAAAATAATTAGGCATAAGATGTGCAGACGTACATATTTTTTATCAAAACTCTCTCAGTTTAGAATAGATAAAACCCTCTGCACATTATTTTATAGAGCAGTAATCGAAAGTATTTTGTCATTTTGTATAACAGCTTGGGGAGGCAATTGCTTAGCAGTGGAAAGGAACAAAATAAATTCAAATATTAAAAAATCCATTAAACGCTATATAAATGATGTTGACGATGTAGATCTTTTATACGAGAAATTTTGTATAAATAAAATAACTAAAATATTAAATGACCAGTATCATCCACTAAGACCATCAATTATTATGTCAGAAAGAAGTGGTCGCCCTTTCTCTATTTCAACGAAAACAGAGAGACACCGAAAATCTTTTCTGCCGTCCAGTGTTAGGCTTTATAACAACAAGCAATAATCATTTTATATAATTATTTCTCATTTTTACTTTTTAAAAATATAAATATTAATTTATTAATTTATTTGTTTTGCAATCTTTTCAATTTTCAATTTATAGTGACAGTTTTAACTATTTTACAGTGTTGATATTATTCATATTATAAAGCGCAGCTCTGGTTATAGAGCTGCTCCTCTCTTTTTTTTATATATATATACATCCTATTTCCATTGTATTTTTATCTTATTGTGTAAATTATAACACGTCTGTACAAAAAATTTCCTTTTTGGGATGCAATAAAGTATTATTATCATTATTATTATTATTATTATTATTATTATTATTATTATTATTATTATTATTATTATTATTATTATTATTATTATTATTATTATTATTATTATTATTATTATTATTAGCTATTATTGGCAAGTACAGGAAAGTGAACTTGAAAATTAATCCAGTGAGCGCAATTTATTGATTTGTGCTTTTTTTACGGCGCTTGCAACACTGATTGCAGTAGTATTGGTGATGGTAGGGGTGGCGTTATGGTGGTTGTAATGGTAGTTGCAGGGATGGTGATGTGATGGTGGTGGTTGAGATGATGATGTAATGGTGGTTGTAGTCATGGTGGCATGGATGGTGATGTGGTAGTTGTTATAGTAGTGGTGGTCGTTATGGTAATGTGGTGGTTGTAGTGGTGGTGGTAGGGATGGTGGTATGGTTGGAGTAGTAGTGGTAGTGATGGTTGTAGTAGTAGTGATGATGATGTGGTGGTGATGGTTGTTGTAGTTGAAGTAGTAGCAGTACTGATGATGATGATGATGATGATGATGATGATGATGATGATGATGATGATGATGATGATGTGGTGGTGGTTGTAGTAGTAGTTGTGGTGGTAGTGGTTTTAGTAGTCGTGGTAATGAAGGGATGTGGTGGTGGTGGTTGTAGTAGTAGTGGTAATGATGATAGTGTGGTGGTGGTGGTTGTAGAACTAGTGGTAGTGATGGTGGTGGTTGTAGTAGTAGTGGTAATGATGATTATGTGGTGGTGGTTGTAGTAATAGTGGCAGTGATGGTTGTAGTAATAGTGATTATGATGTGGTGGTGATGGTGGTTGTGGTTGTAATAGTAGCAGTGATTATGATGATGATGTAGTAGTAGTAGTAGTAGTAGTAGTAGTAGTAGTAGTAGTAGTAGTAGTAGTAGTAGTAGTAGTAGTGGTGGTGGTGGTGGTGGTGATTGTAGCTGTAGTAGTGTCAGTGGTTGTAGTAGTAGTGATGATGTGTTGTGAGTGATTGTAGTAGTAGTAGTGATGATATATTGGTAGTGATTGAAGTAGTAAGGATGATTTTTTGGTGGTGGTTGTAGTAGTAGTGGTAGTGATGATGATGTGGTGGATGTGGTTGTAGTAGTAATGGTAATGATAATGATGTGGTGGTTGTGGTTGAAGTAGTAGTGGTAGTGATGATGTGGTGGTGGTGGCGGTGGCGATGGTGGTGGTGGTGGTGATGTAGTAGTAGTAGTAGTAGTAGTAGTAGTAGTAGTAGTAGTAGTAGTAGTAGTAGTAGTAGTAGTAGTAGTAGTAGTAGTAGTAGTAGTAGTAGTGGTCGTGATGAAAATGTGGTAGTGGTTTGATATTGGATACCAAATTGATAAAATTCTGATTATTCATAGCCGAGATATGTCCGTTTGAAGTAGGGATTGTGTAAAAACCAAGATTTGAGAAAATCGACTTTGATGTGAGGCAGCGTTTTCACGCACAGTCAAATTAATGGGCAAAGATAACTTCTTAGATACGGGCATTGAAAATTTGACGAGAATAGTAAAATTTGCATAGAATCTATTTTTCAATTTGACTCACAGGAATTTAGACACCACTCGGAGGAATTTCAAGGCCGAAAATGGAATTTCCGCACACAAAAAAAGCTGATGAACGGCGAAGGCGAAAGTCCTAGACAAACGAAGATCATCAACTTAATAAAAATCAAGTTACCAGAGTCAAAGAGACCATATCAAACGAACGAAAAACTTACTTAGCTGATGAAATTTCCACATGTAAAAACACACGTGCTCTTTTTCAAACACTTAAAGAAATGAAGAATACAGTTGATAATAACCATTTACCAAAAGATAACCATGAAGAAAACCTCCCATCTGCTTTTTCCAAGTATTTTTCAGACAAAGTGAATATTATAAGAAACAAATTGGATCTTCATTCGGGTGTTCAAGGCGATGATGAAAATTCGGACTATGTTAGACCACCAAAAACGTATCCCTAATTTTAGTATTTTAAAACATGTATCATCTGATGAAGTGAAAGAAATTATCCTAGCCTCACAACACAAATCTTGTTCTCTTGACCCGATACCAACTAATCTTTTAATGAAATGTCTTGACTGTTTTTTAGAACCTATTACTCTAATCATAAATAACTAATTGCAGTCTGGGCCTGTACCAGATTGCAACAAAAAAGCAATCGTCACTCCTCTTCTAAAAAAAGCCTAATTTAGACCCTGACAATCTGAAAAATTACCGTCGTGTTTCTAATTTGCCTTTTCTTTCAAAAATCATGGAATGAGTAGTACTAAAGGAGCTAAAGAATCCTCTAGATTCCAATAATCTTATGGAGCCTTCTCAGTCAGCTTACCGTGAGCATCATAGCACTGAAACCGCCGTTTGAAGGTCGTGAATGACCTGCTGATATCAAGTGATAATGGTGATATATCTATCCTTACGCTGTTAGATCTATCTACGGAATTCGGCACAGTAGATCACTCAATCCAATGTGATAGGATTTATTCTGATTTTGGCATCTCTGGTACTTCTCTTTCGTGGTTTAAATCATACCTCACCAATAGGTTCCAGGCAATGAGTGTAAATGCCAAAGTTGCTAACGATGTATATATAGAATATTGCTTTCCACAAGGTTCGGCTTTAGGCCCTATCCTTTATACCTATATACTTTACCATTACTGTTAGCTACCACATCTATGTTGACGACAAGCAGCTAAATATATCTGCCTCTCCTCATGTTTTCTCCTCTCTTGTCGGTGATTTAGAAAATTATTGTGACTCCATCAAAAGTTGGATTCTAGAAAATAAGCTATTGATAAATGAAGACAGAACTGAAGTTTTTTTGGATAGAAACTCAACAAAAAATAAAGTCTATCCACTTTTCAACTCCTATACTGACCATAACTGATTGTGATATTTATATTTCTGAAAAGGCTAAAAATGTGGGTGTCATACTGGATAGTTCTTTGTCTATGGATCCGCATTTAACAATAATGTGAAAATGATGTACTATGAGCTCCGTAGAATATCACAAATGATGTCGTTTTTACCTTTGAACACCTTGAAGATAATTTTCTCTGCTTTGGTCTTGTCACATCTCGACTACTGCAATTCACTGCTCGCTGGTCTCCGTAATAAAAAAAATAAACAAGCTCCAGATAGCACAGAATTGTGCGGCTAAGTTATTCCTGGGAAAATCTTAATACGAGGATACAAAGGACATGCTTCGAATCCTCCACTAGCTGCCAGTCCGGGCTAGAATGGAATACAAAACAGCCCTTGTCTGCTTTGGTGTATTTGAGTCTTCTGTCGCTCTCTACAGTCAAGACTTACTCAAACCGTACGTACCTCTGAGAAATCTTAGATCCATCGATTTCAAATTGTTAGCATCTCCTAAAACTAAACTTAAATATTTTGGCGAAAGGTCTCTTATGAAATTCGGACCCACGATTTGGAATGATCTCCCTCAATCTGTGAGATTCAATAGACATTTTCAAAAAAATCCTGAAAACAAATCAGTTCAGAAAATATTTACTTAATTGAATTTTAAATGTGACTTTTGTATTGATGCTGTTTTTGATGCCCGATATATGCTCTTATTTGTTTTGATATTTTGGTTGATTTGGACTTGCAATATTATTCATGCCTGGGTAAACAATGTCCTTGTTTTAAAAAGCGCCTTGAGGTTTCGACAAAAGGTGCTATAGAAATATGTTTTATTATTATTATTATCATTATTATTATTATTATATTATTATTATTATTATTATTATTATTATTATTATTATTATTATTATTATTATTATTATTATTATTATTATTATTATTATTATTATTATTATTATTATTATATTATTATTATCATTATTATTATTATTATTATTATTATTATTATTATTATTATTATTATTATTATTATTGTTATTATTACTATTATTATTATTATTATTATTATTATTTTATTATTATATTATTATTATTATTATTATTATTATTTATATTATTATCATTCATCATTATTATTATTATTATTATTATTATTATTATTATTATTATTATTATTATTATTATTATTATTATTTATTATTATTATTATTATTATTATATATTATTATTATTATTATTATTATTATTATTATTATTATTATTATTATTATTATTATTATTATTATTATATTATTATCATTATCATAAAAGTTGACGGGAGGCAATAATCGGCAGGTTTCGCTATAGTAATGTACGTTACTACATTAAAAAAGTATTACAAAGACACAAAACAAAAACAAAACAAAAACGTTAATGCTAGGCAATTAGGAGGTTTTGCTATAGTGAGCTAGTTTAAGAAATGTGTATTATTAAGAGAGAAAAAAGTTGATTCGAGGCAATTGGCAAGTGTCTCTATAATAATGTGCATTACCAAAACAGTGTTGCCTCCTTTGTTCACAAAAGACCAACTCTTAGTAAAGGACAGATAAAATCAAACATTTCCATTTGTTTGGTAAAGTCTTTAGTATTAATTGCTCTATTCTCAATCGGAGCAGTAACAGTACTAGAATTTATGAAATCCCACATATTATTAACAACTTCTAAAAAAATAGCAGTATCGGATGCGCCTTCAGGGAAAAGATTTTTAGCGACACATATTCTGAGCGCTGCACTGACAGTGTAAGAAAAAATATGAGCAGCCAATGAAACCTTCAATTTTTTAACTCTTGGCAATTTAAAATGCTCATCTGACCATTTTGGAACGAGTCGTATGGGACTTTTTGAGTCCAGATCAAATAAAATTTTTAAATGTTCTGATTTAGCAACTTTACATTGACCGTTGTACATAAAGTAAATGTCTTTAGTGAAAAAAATATTTCTTACATTTTTAAGGAGATTGGGTGGATCAGTAACAACATTTATAGTGTCATCATTATTATCGTTAAATGAGAAAAAAAAAGGTTTAGTTGGAGAAACATTCATCGACCTGATCCACTTCCATTGTGATGACTCTTGATCCATAACGATAACTCGAACAGAATATCCACATTTTGAAACAGCATCCACCGTGTTTCGAATAATTGTATTTAGTTGAACTTATGTTGTGTTTGCAAATGTGATGCCAAGGATCTGTTTCCACAACCCTCGTACCATTATTAGAACTCCTTGGTTTGCCACTCTGATGTCGTTTGTAGTTGTTGAAACGAATCCGAGTATTCTGTCTTCATTTTTTTAAATAAATGGTACCCTCCTTCAGTGTCATACGATCAATGGAAATTGTCACCAGTTTTTTTTAGAATCATTTAAACATGCTGCTCTGAGTTTTAATGCTTCTAGAAGTTTTGGGCACAATCCTGATTCTTGAAGAACGTCTTTATACCTCCTTTGTAATGACCTTGGGTGAGGTAAAATAAAACCTGATGCTCGCAAAACTTTATAGGCTGCTGAGCTTCGAAAATAAACAGGCAGGTACATATTCATTGCGTCTTTTTCTTTTGACCAGTTTTGTATTTTTTTACATTTGAAAAGTAGAATTTTAAACAAATTTCTTGGCATTGGTGGCAACTTTGATACGATGGAGGAGATGCATTTTTCTTTAGTTGTCTCTACCTCTTTTTTAGCAGCTAGCTCAATATTCAATGATCTTTGTTTGACTCTTTTCAATTTATTGTTCAGCTGATATTTTTCTTTTTTTAATTGATCAATTTGGTCGAGAGCTTTTTGTAATGTAATTTTCGTAATTTCTGGTCGACATTGTATTTTATGTTTCGGAGTTTCCAATTCACAAGATTCCGTATCTTCCATGATTGTCCTTTTTGCAGGTGGTTTCCTAGTACTAGTCTCTGTTTTGGGTGGATTCTTACAATGTACAATTGTTGGTATTGCAGTGCAAATAAGGCGAGATTATGAAATGTCCGAGAGACAGCTGTTGGCTGACACATCAAAGTGAACAGAGCATACTCTCTTGTACTTGATGTTTTGAAGATTCAGATCAACTCGTCGCAAATTGATTATCCAGCGCAGGCATCTATGGAGGGAAAAGAGGAGAAATAGTAGTTATATATATAACAGTTCTTATGATTTTTTTCACCTGTCAATAAACAAGCAGAGAATGACAACTGGGTTTGATACTTCTGACTCATACGTATTGTGTCTTTTATTCTGTGCTATCGGAAGTTATAAATTCAACCCAACCCTCCTGTCCCGAATCGCTGCTGTTGTCCCAATACAATGATACCTCGTTATAACGCCCACCCCCTTCTATATCACCAACATCGCTTATCACCAAGGGAAAGTTGAGTCCTTGAAATAGGCCCTCTCCCCACATTCTATTACAATACTAGGGAGTAAAGTTAGGGATTGGTAACAATGTTGTCTCAGTTACAGGTGCATTGTCTCACCCTATATGCTCACTTGGGCCTTTTAACAAAGTGCTATAAGCCTATTTAATGGATATTGCGCCATATAAAAGCTCAATTATTATCTTGTAAAGTTGCAGAGATTAGCAATGGTTTTCAATAAATTCAATATGCATACATATATTTTGTGACTTATTAATTGAAGCCTGGTTACCAGTAGCATAAACGTAGCATAAACCTGTTACAATTTGTAATGGACGTTAGTTTCTTGGAAAAACAAAACAAAAAAAAACTTTCGACAAGATCAAGGTTGTGGGTGGGTGGACAAAACGGTCTGATAAAGAAACCTCAACTGCACCTAGTCATGCAAATTATAAATCCAATATTATGTTGTCAATAACATCTATTTTGTTGTACCTTGCCTACAACTTAACGTTTAGATACTTGAAAACACTACTTGGTCAGATTTCGGCTATATGGTCTTGTGGTATGATACTCGCCTTCGAACCAGAAGGTCCCGAGTTCGAGTTCCGTTCTAAGCGGCGCATTGTTGAGTCCTTGGAAAAAAGCTTTCTCTTTGATAATAATATATCCCATTTATAACACTAGTACCTGGTTTTTAACAGCGTTGTCTCTTTCGTAAAAAAAAGTATATCGCCGAACATGTATCAGGTCCTAAAAGTATCCTTAATATTAGCTAGGGACACGTTGCTTGATACCCGAAAGCGCTTTGAGCACGTTTAGTAGATATTGCGCTCATTTAGAACTCATTTTTATTCAATATGTAATAATACGACTTGCATTCATCAAAAACATTGAATAGAAGAATTCTATCTTTAATTATTCAAAAAACACACCTATTCATGCAAATTATACAAATTCTTAATTCTGTTAATCATAGAACTAGAATTCTTACCTCTCTCTTTCTTTGATCGAGTCAGGGAATCTGTGCATTCGCACTGGATTTTCTGTTCTTGGGTCCAGTGTTGGGCATGATAGCGTTGTGTTGTTGCTACAATTTATGGCACAACATTACATTTTATGTCTTATTTCGAGAACAAATCTGAGTAACAAAACGTAATGAGTATAGGATCACCGGCAAAATGTCTGAACTTATCAGTTCTGAACAATGCAAATAATGTATGATTCGGGCACAGGCTCTCCGTTAATAAAGGAAACAATAAACAATGAAAAGTAAAAATAAATCTGAATTGCTAGTACCTTTTCTATCCCCCCCCCCCCTCCAACTCATCTTCTTTTCAAGCATTTTAATCCCACCCCTCCCCCACCCCACCCTTGACAAATACCCTCTCTCTACACACTCTTCAATTAACCAATTAAAATTGACCATAATTTATATGCCCCTCCCAATTAGCTGATAAAATGACAAGTCGTATTGTCCAGCAATCGGGAATCGGCGTAATAACGGTAGGTAAAATAAGCTCCTCCTACTTTGATTCTTGATGAATTTTGTGGAGACGATCGACATTTCATTTTGATGTTACATAACTGTCAACCGACATTCCACATATTAATGAGAAGACACAAATAATGAAAATCACCTCTTTGAACTTGCTGATCAGTCCCTCTAACAGATGCTGACACATACCTAGTATTAGTAGATACTAGGTGTGAAATGTGAAGGACATGCGAAATTGCGGCATCCGTCCCTTTGATCTAACAATGTAGACAAGTCTATGTCATATATGGTGCAAGAGAAGAACACCCTCCCACCCACCCTCTCTCTCTCTCTCTCTCTCTCTCTCTCTCTCTCTCTCTTTCTTTCTTTCTCTCTCTCTCTCTGATCAGTCTCTCTCTCTCTCTCTCTCTCTGATCGGTCTCTCTCTCTCTCTCTCTCTCTCTCTCTCTCTCTCTCTCTCTCTCTCTCTCTCTCTCTCTCTCTCTCTCTCTCTCTCTCTTTCACCGTTGTAGTCGTCATAGTCATGGTAGTAATAGAAGTAGTGATAGTAGTAGTAGTAGTAGTAGTAGTAGTAGTAGTAGTAGTAGTAGTAGTAGTAGTAGTAGTAGTAGTAGTAGTTGTAGTAGTAGTAGAAGTAGCAGTAGTAGTAAAAGAAGTATAATAGATTGATAGTTGAATGGATTGATGACCAAGTTGATCGACCATGAAGTTCATACTTTCATCACACCTTTCATCAAACCTTTCATCGCATTTTGTTTATTTATTTTTATCTAATTTTTGCTAACAATAACAACGCGTCTGTTCTGTCCCGAAATGCCAATGTTTACTGTTTTCTCATATAATTTTACGCTGCCAGTTTTCTGGAAACCCCGTATATCGTCAGTCTCTCTCTATTCTCGATTCATCCGATAACTGCTGACCATATTCAATACAATGGCGGCGATTAGCCACTAAAAAGTGGCTTTTGCCCGGTCTGCCCCCTAGTCTGTGGCCATGCTATAATATTATAATATTCGTTGTCGCCATAGAAAATACTGGACTAGAGAGGACAACAGGTAAGAAAACGTCATCAAATGTGGCTAGTGAGAGGTCGAGCGCCGCCATTTTCTTTTATTTGAAACCAGGGACGCTGTGCGATTTAATCTCTCTATGAATGTCTTTGACTGAGCTCGATTAACCTTGATTTGTGGGCGGAAAATAGAAAAAAGGCCAGGTTTATGATGATAAACCAAATTAGACATATTAAACTACACTTTTACTTGTACATTAAGACTTGGCTCCAATGATCGGGTTTATATTAATAACTTTAAAAAAGCATTATCAATAATTTATATCTCCCTTATTTGTGGGGCGATTTTGTAATTCGTGGTATCAATTTTATTGTAATAAAGAGATAGGAACTTGAGAGTTATTTTTTCTGACGCGAAATTATATTATTACTACGTAATTTTAGCACTAAGAAAACTAGTTGGTAAATAAATTTGGTACACCTCTTTGATATACTACCGCCACCGTCCATTTGTGTAGAATTGTGAATCTCACCGTCGATGAATAACGCTATTGTTACGCAAGGAATATAACACCTTTTTGAGTAGGCCTAAAAGCTAAAATCTAAAAGTAAAAAATATAATTCTGAGGAATTTGCAAGTCACATTGTTGAAATCAGCTTGAAAAAGAAGAACATTGGTCCTTATGTCAGAAAAATCGATTGAAAACCAACTGTTTTACGAATAAATTTGATTTTAAAAATTGCTTTTGTTTATTTTAACTTTTTTTAGTAACTTTTTTATCGGCCGATTTTCTTGATTTTTATATCATTCTTTATATCTCAATGAGACGAGATCAGTGATATACTTTGTTTCAAATGTAACTAGAACATAATTTGGCTTTTTTACCTATCAACCGTGCCTGGAGATTATATTCAGCAACGTGGTGATTGTGACGCAACTATGCCATGAGCGTCTTCCAGTGTTCCAACGATGGTTCAGTTCATTGTTGACGGCTATTTAGCCATGAGTGACCGTAGAAAACGAAAAGGCGACTGCAGACATCAAAGGGTAGGCTTATATCATCATCTACATGATTGACATGGC
>NW_027625288.1:27500-30000 GCF_034508935.2 Berghia stephanieae
ATACCTGGAAATCGCTACCACGACCTGGGAGAAAAGGGGGTGGTATTGCCTTTATTTATAGTCTTGCTATCACCAACACCACTTTCACTCCTCTTACAAGAGAAAACTACGAATCTGCATGCCTTTCCTTCCAATCCGACTCTGCCACTTTCTCCATCATTACTATCTATCGACCGCCGAATACATCCAATACTAAGTTTGTAGCTGAATTTCAAAATGATATCTTAGACTTCAACCTTAAAAGTTCACCATATATTTTTATTGGAGATTTCAACATACATTTTAATTCCACTTCTCCGACAGTCCCCAAAAATCAAGAAAATCCTACACGACAACGATTTACACCAGCACATCACCGAGACAACACACCAGGCCGGCAACATCATTGATTGGGTCATCTCCCCTGTGTCAAGTAATAGAATAAGAAAGACCGAAGTTGTTGACCTAGCGATATCCGATCACAAAGTTTTATTTGTGGATATCGCATTAAAGAAAGTTGATCTCCCGAAACGAAACATAACAACAAGGAATTATAGACAAATTGATATCAGTGGTTTACAAGATAGCATTCGTGACGTCATAAATGAGGTTAAAAATATAAACGACTTCAACAAAGTATTGCGATCTATTATTGACCGTGAGGCACCGCCACAACGTCGGGTCGTATCGAATCGACCACACTCGCGATGGTTCAATTCCGAGATAAAGGAATTAAAGAGAAAAAAGAGACAGGCTGAAAGGAAATGGCGAAAGAGTGGTCTAACGGTATTTAAGGATATCTACAAAGCAGCTAAGTCGGCTCTTTATAACGCCATCACATGCGCAAAAAAGGCCCACTACAACGAAAAATTTCAAAGCATTACATCTTGCAAAGAACTGTTTTCCACCGCAAACGACCTTCTTGGCAGTAAGAAATCCACACCCCTTCCAGCGTCTAGAAATAACACCGAACTAGCTCAAAATTTTGCCAACTATTTCCACGGCAAGATAAAATCCATTAGGGAAAACTTAGACAATACATCATCATCATCGTATCCGAGCTTTGGACCATTCCATGGAACGCCACTACATGTTTTCGATCCAGCCACTGAGGATGAAGTGAAGTCAGCCATTTTAGATAGCCCATCAAAATATTGTGACTTAGTAGACCCCATCCCAACTAGTATTCTTAAGGCTTGTATTGAAGAACTGTTACCAACAATAACTGAACTTATAAATAATTCGTTGGTCTCAGGTAGTGTCCCCGACTCGTTTAAACGTGCCATTGTTAAACCACTATTAAAGAAGTCCGATCTAAATGTAAACGAACTGAAAAATTACAGACCTGTCTCCAACCTTCCATATCTATCCAAAGTGCTTGAACGCATTGTGTTAAAAAGACTTTTGTATCATATCCATCTAAATAATTTAAGTGAAAATTTCCAATCTGCCTATAAATCACATCATAGCACTGAAACTGCCCTTTTAAAAGTATGCACTGATATTCTTAAAAGTATTGACAAAAATCATGTCTGTTTATTGACTATGTTGGACCTTTCGGCTGCATTTGACACCATTGATCACGAGATACTTATTAAACGATTAGAAATTACTTTTGGAATAAGAGACACTGCGCTTAGTTGGTTTAAATCATACCTAACATCAAGATCTCAGTCGGTTCTGATCGATGGCGCAGTATCAGAAACATTTCCTCTAAATTACGGCGTTCCGCAGGGGTCTGTCCTTGGTCCTGTTATTTTTACTCTTTATACTCAACCTCTTTCGGATATTTTTGTTAAAAATAAATTAATGTATCATTTCTATGCTGATGACACTCAGATCTATGTAAGCGATATACCTAGTAATATCCCATCATTGATTACCCGTGTTGAAGACTGTATTAGAGATGTTAAATGCTGGATGGAAATTAACAAGTTAAAGCTGAATAATGAAAAGACAGAGGTGATGGTGTGTGGTAGAAAAAGTGTTTTGAAAGATGATTTTCTGAAGTTTACTCTAAATATAAATGGGTGCACAATTAACCTCTCAACGTGTGTGAAAAACCTCGGGGTAATGCTGATCAACATATGACTATGCAGGCACAGTTTGATTCTCTATGTAGAAGTTTGACAATAGGATTAAAAAGAATTGCTTCAGTTAGACCTTTCCTAACAAGAGAAGTAACATGCAAACTAATAACATCTTTCATACTATCTAAAATAGATTACTGTAATTCGTTAATCTCGAATGTAAGCAACGATAAAATATCACGCCTTCAAAGTATCCAGAATGCGGCTGCTAAATTGATTTTAAGAAAGAAGATAACATCCTACTCGTTGCCACTTTTGTATGAGCTGCATTGGTTACCAGTTAAAGTGAGAATCGAATTTAAACTAGCAGTATTGTGCTATAAGTGCCTTAATGATCAAGCACCATTGTATATTACTGAATTTTTAGAAACGTATAAGCCAACGAGGAGTCTACGTTCTGCACTAGATTCTACAAAATTAATTGTTACAAA
>NW_027625288.1:35000-37500 GCF_034508935.2 Berghia stephanieae
CGTGGTGCCGTGTCCAATGGGTGCAATTATGGATATTTTTGGTCTTATAATATGTCGGTATAGCGGGAAAACTAGAATAGCCTCTTTCGCTTCATTATTTTGATTTGAAAAATCAGATGTTTTTATAAATCTCAATGCAAAATTGAAAATTCTTGTAGTTATTAGTTTTCTTTAAATATTACAAATTGTCGATCCAACTTTCAAGTGCTTGTAAATTATGGTGCACTTAAATAAAAATTCGTTATTCAAAACTCAGCAGCAGTATCTCAAGAGATTCAATAAAATATATTATAATTATTATTATTTACTTTTTATCTTTTATTATCATAAGGTACATTTATGCATCTATATTCCTATGCATTATTATCATATTGGCAGTTGATTTAATTGATTTATTGTTGGTTTTGATAGTTCTGGGTATTTTTTTACCATTTCCGTTCCTCTCAAACAGCTGTGCTGGTCATAACAGTGAACTTGAATGGTTTATGTCATTATTTGTGGTAAGATAACTCATGAGGATAAGATTTTAATGACCAGTAAAACCTAAAAACCAATATTGTGTATGATTTCAGTATCTCAATTTACTACCAATCTACCCTTAAATTATGACCTCTTTACCAGAATAAAATCAATCACCCAAGAAGGTTACAGAACATGCTACAAATATTGTAGTATCAATCATCAATTACAGATAAAACTAAGCACTAGTACAGTTAAATTAAAGGATTTGTTCAAACAGACGGACACAGTATGTGGACAAAAGATGATTCAAAATTATGAGGGCATATATTTTATTCCAAGTAGCGACCTCTTTCTCCTTATTGACCAACTACATTCGAAACGAACCACACTGTCCATACAGATTATATAGAATAATCCCCTTTCCTCCAAGAATACACATTTAGTCATTGTCTTATCAAGCCATCTGATATACTATTAACTCCAGTCAGTCAAATTTAGAGATAAAACAATTAAATAACAGTCAGAGTCAAATCAGTATAACACCACAGGCATCCCACAGCAAGGTCATTTAATTTATGGAAAATTACTGCCATATACATCTGGACGCATCAGTCTAGAAAAAGTTAACACATTCAATTGTGCACAAAGGAGAACTTAAACTTACATTACATTATTATTCAAAATGCAAAAACACGAGTTATTGAGATGGATTTCAATGACCCTAAATATTGAGACATATTATATTCCACTATAATGACGGCAATTTTTGAGACAACCACACATAAGCAATATATATCTTCAAACATTAATGCCTAACATTCATAAAAAAAAATCAAATTTTGACTTAAATCGTAAGGGATTAAAGCATAGAAAACTGTCATCAAGCTATTGGAAAGTTGACTTTCAAAGGCGCCCAAAAGTGCATATTTAAATCAATTAAATGCTTAAAAAAATATTGATAATATTTTCGTCTGATAGTTTATAATTTATTCCTAAACTGATATTTGGACATGAGTCATGACATGGAATACTGTGGGAAAGAAAAAGAGGATCCCACCAAATCACTACAAAATAAGAATTTTACAATAACATTTTATATCTTTTAAGATTACACTGCCCGGACAATAAAACTTGGCATTGAGATGGATTTCAATGACCCTAAATATTGAGACATATATTCCACTATAATGACGGTAATTTTTTGAGACAACCACAAATAAGCAATATATATCTTATATCAACCAGACTATAATTGTATAAGATCACACATAGTTTTGTGTGTTGGTAAGTTATATCAGGCTGGCGGATGTTTTGAGTATTATACCTCAACGCAAAACATCAATAGGAGACTAGCCCATTACTCTAATAGAAACTGCAGTTTAGTATTGTATCCACCGATTAGTAATAGTAGTAGAGTATGGCTACCCCAAATTCTTTTCGTCAACCCAGCTTCGGGAATCTTCCCTGCGAAGGATCATCAAGTTGCCGTCATACAAGAGCTTGCGCGCTGCCATGGCTCTGAAGATGATACAAGCTTAGAAGCAATCTGCTTTGGACAGTGGTAGATGAGTAACGAAACCATGAAAGATCCAAACCGGCGTCCAGACTAGGTTCTTCCTTCGCCTGGACCCACACCTACAACATCCATCCACTCATTTGAACTCTTCAAACAAGATCCGATCGTGAGTTATTTTATTCTGAGTGAGAGTTAGCTGGAAAGTTTAGAAAATCATAGATCTCACGTTTACATTTCGAGTTATATCTGGCATGGGGTCTAAATTATGTTTACTTGTTCATCCTTAGACATTCTCATAAAGGTGTTTGAGTGCAAGGGTTTTTAACTAGATAAAAAACAAGAAATGAAGTTAGTAGCAAAGTGCCAGAAGACAACAGAGAATAAAAACTTCGCAGCGGCGATGGGGGCTCGAACCGGCGAACTTACTGGTACTACAACTCCGTCTAGCCGGGGAGATCGTGACTCTACCGTATGAGCTATCCACGACCCCCCAGAATAGTATTATGTTGATAACTAGAGCTA
>NW_027625288.1:42500-74775 GCF_034508935.2 Berghia stephanieae
CTGATTGATTCGAGACTCTTTTGCTACGGTTCTTTATATTCTTGGCAATTGTGTCTGCCTCGCCTTCTGGTGCAGCCTTTGCCAAATTCCGGTTAGGATCCAATTTTTTTCAGTATATCCTGCCAACGTTGCTTCCTTCTCTCTGCCAGAGACTGAAGTAATCTATCAGCTACGTCCCGGGACCGGGTCTGCTGGTACTCCTTGTATTTTCCGTACTTGGGAGCAGCAGCCTCTTATGGTTCTCACACTACTATGTTATGACGATCGACTCTATCAGCAAAGTCCGGTCCGCATGCGTGAACCGTCGCAAACCCGCCGGGTAGCATCGTCACAACACACCTTTCAACTAGATGCTCTGCCGTCTCGGGTTCTTGCCCACAGCGGGGACATATTGGACAGGTAGTAAGACCCCACCGATGTAACGCACTTGCCGTTAGGCAGCTCCTCGACCGAAGCCGATTCGCAGCCACCCAATGTCTCCTCTTACTGGTATCAAAGCCTGACAACTTCTCACCAAGCTTAGAGGAGTGTAGGCTCCCGCCCCCACGAGTGATTGAATTCGTCTAAACCGGCTTCCATCTCGTATGTGCAGCTCTGTCCGTAGTCAGGGATGCTGCGTACAAGGGTTGCCGGGACTTATTTCGACTCGAAACGGGGGCACCGTCCATTATGCGCATCTCATTGATCTTACTCAGCCAGTTTCCCGTAATCGTCTCCCTTCGGACATCGGGGGGGGGGGGGGGGGGGGGGCTGGATGCTGTCATTATCGGGCCCCATTCTCTAGGAGTTGTTAGCGTTCCTGACACTATGTGCATCGACTTGCGAAGTTTTACATCCACCTTCTCAACGTTTCTGCTTCTACCCCACACTGGAGCGCAATACTCCGCGGTGGAATAGCATAGTGCCAAGGCGGACGTTCTCAGGAGCGCTTGACTAGCGCCCAAGTCGATCCCGCCAGCTTCCTCAGAAGACTATTTTGCTTCTCTATCTTCCGGGCAACCCCTTCGAGATGCACCCGATAAATATTTTGGATGCGGCTCATATGGGAGTGGCTGGTCCCCGACTAGGACATTCAGTTTGCGGGTGTGCCAAGCACTGCATAGGTGAAATGCAGTGGCCACGGTTTTTGAAGTGTTCATCTTCAGGTACCACTTGTCGAAATAGGATTTGAGTCTGGTGACGTCCTCGCTAAGTACGCTCTCGAGACGGGTCCACACTTTACTCGGAGTAACGAGTGCCCAGTCGTCCGCGTATCCCAGCCTCAGGGAGGAAGTGTTAGGCATATCGCTAATGTAAACGTTAAACAACATTGGCGCAAGTACTGACTCCTGAGGGACCCCATTCTTCAATTTTCTTACTTTGCTCGTGGCGTCTCCCAGCGCGACGTGTTGCCTTTCCCCTAAGATCGAAGAGAACAACTTCAAGGTCTTTTTGCACCTTATGGTTTTTGCAAGTTTGAGCATCAACCCTTCGCACCAGACCGTATCATACGCCGCTAATAGGTCTATAAAGACAGCACCTGTTTGCTGTTTTCTCTCAAACCCGTGATCAATATGCTCTGTAAGGGCAATGACCTGCTCCGTGGTGCACCTCCCTTCCCTGAAGCCCGCCTGCTCGGGTGGCAGGGCAGCGTCTAGGACCGGCCCCCATCGGTTTAATAGAACACGCTCCAACAATTTGTAAAGACAGCTCAGCAGCTATATGGGTCTGTAACTGTCGGCCTCCTTCGCTAGTTTCCCTGGCTTCAGGATGGCAACTATCGTCGCATGCTTCCATACTTGTGGAAGCTTTCCTTTTGCAAGGACGTCGGACATTGCCTCTGCCAGCCAGGCCCGTGCCCTGGGGCCCAGATGCGTCACCATATCGGGATATACACAATCTATCCCTGCTGCTTTGCCGTTCTTCGCATCGTTAATGGCTGCACTCAATTCTCGGGAGGAGAAGCAGGGCAGACCTGCTCAATATAGAGAAAAAGATTCCTCCCACTTAGCCACCTGCAGAGTTGGAGAGTCTGCAATCTCGGGATTGTCACTCCAGTTGTAACGTTCCGGTCTGTGTTGCCTATGCGTGAAGTCGCCGAGGACTGTTTGCTGAACTTACAAAGGATTTCCGTTGGCTTCTTTTGTCACGAGGGTTAGGTCAGGAGTATACACCTTCTTATGGCGCGTGCCCCTGAAGATATACTTGGTCGTAGGATCATATACTAGGTGCAGATCGTTACAGTCCATCCGTATTTGAAGTTGTATACCAGTCTCGTTGCAGTATCGGTACCCCCACTGGTGGTGGTGGCTAGTAAAGTCAAATGAGCTGATAAGGACTTTGTACTGATAATGATTTTGTGATTGGAAGAAGTATTCCCTCATAAAGACATGCACAAAACCACAAAAATATCTCCTCTCAAGAAAACAGAAAACCATATTGACCATCTATGTATCAATAAATCTTTTAGAAGATCTCGCCAGGGTGTAAAAGTGCACAGGGTTGCTGATCTTGCCACAACCACAACCTTTTGGTGGCATAAATCAAAATAAAACTAAGACGAATTGACATAAAAGAAGCAAGACATACATCATTCAATGTCATCAAACTTAATGACAAAGGGATCGAGACTATAATGGTCTCGAACAATAACGAAGTCTGATACTTCATTGTCCAAGACGTGGGAAAGTCCGAGCCTGCTAAAACCAAGCAATTTATAGAGTCAGACTTTGTCTCTGACTATCAAGTCACGGACTACTTGTGCGGAGTCTCAGACTAGAGATTTCAATCTATTTTTAACTTGGGATTCCCTTGGAAAGCATGACAAAAAGTCACAGAAATGTGTTACTTTACCAGCTTCCAGCTGCACATGAAAAGTATGACAGAAATCATATCTATCTCCGCTTCTTGTTGTTTTTTTTATCGTTTTTCCCCACAAATGAGACTTTCAGAAGCTTATAATAATCCTGTCCCGAACAACCGTCCCGGCAACTGTTTGTATTTTTTGCGATTGTTCACATTTGATTTCCCAAATTTTAAGAAGCTAAATAGTAAATAAAATATTTTGATTCTACTTCTTTCTTTTTTTTTACTTACTTACTATGATTATTAGAATTATTATAATATTATTTCAAACCATTCAAAATGTAAGTAAATTCATGTTGACATATTGTGACATCAATATTCAACAAAATGCCCTATTTGTGTCAATTTTTTACCTACATGTTGTTTTAATTATTTGATTTTTTGTAAAATTAGCGGCAAATTTTTGGCAAATTTTGCTATTTTGATGGCAAATTTTACCATTTTTTATGGCAAATTTTGGCGTTTGAAATGGCAAAAAAACAGCGGGGACAGATAATTCCCGACCAACTGTTGAGCAAAACAACTCATAATGGTCGCACAAAACCCACTGGTCACTCATCGAGCAGCGTACAAGTTTGTCATTCTTGTTCACTGAGGGGGGGGGGGGGGCTTTGAATGTGATAATGTGAAATGGAACTGAATCTAAAATTCTTTATCCATTTCATTTTTGTGCATTATCAAATTGATATAATTATTAATTTGTCCTCTCCATTCTTAGTTCCTTGTTGTGGGCAATCTGTTAATAATATTGCTATTCGCCAATGCCATGAAAAAGAATTCCGCGCTTCGCCTCACTGGAGAAATACTTGAAAATTTTCCTCATTGTGACAATTTTGCATGTTTAATCCATATTGTTATCATTTTAAAAAAAAATGAATGCAGACATCTTAATAGCCAGCTACGCCTCTGGCTTTCAACTGTTAAAATGAAACAATTGTTAATGTCAAGTGTGTACAAAGACTACAATTTGCTGTGTCATTTTAAACCCAGGGTGGCAAGGTTAGTGAGTAGTACTCATGAATCTCGTGAAAAGTAAACCGCTGGTCAAGCCTCTGGGGAGTTCAGTGATCGTAATCCAACACAATTCACTGCGTATAATAGTGTTTTTATATTTGTTCACTCATCCCAGACCGTTCGCTTTTTAGATACCGTAAAGAATAAAAATCTCAAAGTTTGATACTGTAACCGGTGAAAACAAATCGGCTTAATGTCACTAAACATTCCAGTGTTTGAGCCTATTTTCTATAACATCCATAAGAAGGTTCTGAAGATATACACCTCAACGCGGGCACACCGGACTATAAATTTGATACAAATTGCTAACTAACCATATATATTATACCCATATATTGTGTTATGCGTAAATCGTTATGTTGTACTATCTTTCTTTGTCAATATTTATTGTTTTAAAAGGTTATACTGACTGGTTGCATTTTGTCCATTTCATTTAATACGATATCTTGAAGTCACGGCAAATTTTGCTGTCAACATATATAAAAAAGAAAAGTTGCGTTCATTTCATTTACACTAAGTTTGTTTTGAGAGAAGATACTGTACACGAGAGTGATCACTGTTTGCCACAGTTGCCAACAAAAGGGTTGAAACAGGAGTTTTTAAATGAAAACATGCCAATTTTGAGAAAAACAAGATGAATGTAAAATTAGAACGGCAAACTCTTTCAGCATAGTTCATTAAAACGTTTGATAAAATCTCTCATATATGTAACTGCTGAGGCCCTTTCGGATAAGGATTCAAAAGTCCCATTACCAGGAATAGCATGAAAATATAGGTGAATACGATTTCTAATGTAATCGCAAATATGAAATGATTACAAGATGTGAGTGGAAAACTCTTTATTTGTGATAGTAAGGAAACTGACTTTGTTGGGAATTCCTTTGCACATGGAAGTCTGTCATCAATTTTGCCAATCTGTTGCAATAAAAACACGACTACAAATATATGCTGACCTACAGATTGGTTCAGGACCGTCTAGATTCATTTTTCAGCAGGATTCGACATCGCCATGGAGGGAATAACAACTCCACATCACTCCAATTCAAATAGGGTCTAAAAGCTCTTCTATTGAAGAGAGGTGTATTTCCATCAGACAAATGTAACTGCACCATGATAGAGGAAGCTGATAACACCACTGTATAAAGGGAAAGGCCCAACGCAACAGATCCGACTTTGCTACTTTTTGTCCAGACCCATTCTTCTCCAAGCGAGTATCACCAACATGCTCTTTATTATATAAGGGGATCAGTAGGAAAAACTGTGGTCAAATGGTGAAGTGTGTAAAATGAAAAATATCAATATCACCTTCCAAATGGAGATTTCCAAGCTTTTATGAATCTTTGCTCACCCAAACCAAGAACGACGGCGGTCTAATATTTTTCAGTGATATGTATAAAATCATCAGAAAATGCAACACCACATTAAGAAAATACTTTGCCGGTACAGGGGTCTATTATTTCTGCAGTTACACCTCATCGTACTCGCAAAATCAACAGACCTGCCATTTGTAGTGTAAGTGTAGTAGTAGTAGGAGGAGGAGGAGGAGTATTACCGTTCTGTATTTTTTATAATCCCTTCTCATAGATTCGACCGCCGGTCTAACACATTGCTCATTCAACCCTCCCTCCCGCCCCCCTCCCGTGACTTTTTCTCCTCGCCCCCTCCCCCTCTACTATAGGCACTACTATTATTACTACTACTACTACTACTACTACTACTACTACTACTACTACTACTACTACTACTACTACTACTACTACTACTACTACTACTACTACTACTACTACTACTACTACTACTACTACTACTACTAATACTACTACTACTACTACTTCTACTACTAGAATTTAATTCAAAATTATTTCATTTCAGTTCAACTTTCTAAGTCACTTTGATCTTTAAGTTCTTCTTCAATGTACATAAATCATTTTGAACAATATCAAAAAATAATTTTACATTATAAGTCACAGTTGTGACTCTAAAAGCTCATTTTAATGACATATTTATTAAAATCAGTGAGTTGAAATTATAAAAATAATCGGAGCTTACCTGTAGGGTGAACATTGTTTGGGATTTCAATTCACTATCGTCAGGACCGTATTTGTATGATACCCTTTAACAACCTCCGATATATTACTTTGATTGTAACTAATTGTATAACAATTGGTAAGCATGTTATTTAAGAATGAGGATATAATTCTGATGAAAGTGAAGTTAAAAAACAACTGTGTCTTGATGAAGTCAGAAAAGTCAGTGGTGAACGTATAGTCATCTTACAACGATGTTCCTGACTATGGTGAATTAAAATATCAAATAATCTTCACCTTGCAAGGAAGCCTCTATTCTATTCTTTGAAAAAATGCTTGGATCAGACTGAATGTTGGAGATCTGATTTTAGAAAGTCAGTTCTATGAAAATTGGACTCATTGATTAACCCAATTAAGTGCGACAATGAATGTGTTAAGTTGTTTAAAAATATTTTTATATAAAAGAGATAAATTTTCCAGTTTTATTTTTTAGGATTACTAAACAAATAATAAATACAGAGAGGACGTTGGAGAACTCGACATTAGTAATACTTTTTGATTGTAAGTAATTACAATCACCAAATTTACCATATATTGATTGCTATCTTTAAAACCAACCCAAATTTTGTTTTACACACTGTCTGGTATATCAATGTAATATATAATCTAATATTTTTTTAATGTTTCTATTTTTCAGGCCATTAAGTCAAGCTAAAATGGGTTACATACATCACGTCCTTATCTTTGTGGCTTATATGCTTCTAAATCCAATCCTTGTGAATTGTGACACCTATAATATCACAAAAGTCAAGTGCTCCCAAGCGCCACAGTATAATCCAAAAGAATGTTGCCTTGCTTCCCTGGAAGCATATACGATCGACGAGATATTCAACGGGACTATTATTGTAAATGTTTTTTTTTTAGAATTAGAATTGTCGTCCTTTTTGTCGTCATCATCATCATCATCATCATCATCATCATCATCATCATCATCATCATCATCATCATCATCATCATCATCATCATCATCATCATATTAAAATAAGTATATTAACAATGCTAATTATATAATATGATATAATCTACGAAGATATGGTATAATATTTTAAATAGTACACCAGTTATAATGAATTTCTCAGTGTAAGGGGAATTGTCTACGCATAATGAAGCAATAATTATTCAATTATACAAAGGTTGTCCCAGATAATTAAGATAAGTAAGTCTGGAGCTCCGAAATGTGTTGCGCAAATTTAATGAAACTTACACAGCAGGTGCACATACAATTTGTCTACTCGCTAAGTAATTGCTATGCTTATCGATGCATTTTAGTCCAACGGATTCGAAGGGCAAATATAGCCACCCTAAAAAATTGACGTCAAGACATTTGAGCCAATTCTGAACATCTGATTTCAGTGCATCGACGTCCTCAATCCGTTTTCCAGCCATGCGCGTTCAGAGGTCCGAACAGTTGAAAGTCGGATGGTGCCAGATCAGGGCTATTGGGAGGATGTGGTGAAATAAACAATCCATCCATGAGTAGGTTTCAGCCAGTGTTTTGTGTGATGTTTGCGGTATGTGGGGTTGTCTTGTCGTGTTAGAAAGCGATGCCCTCGCATGCCCCCACCCCCTCCGTCTCTTTTGCCGCAGTGTCTTCCTCAACTTGTCTGATGTTTTGCAATATCACGCTGCATTTGTTGTCGGATCGAGTTTTTAAATGTCAACCAAAGGAACACCATTAGTTAGCGTCCCAGAACACAGTGGTCTTATTTTTTTGCTGAATGTTGCACCATGAATTTCTTTGCCGGTGGTGAAGATGGCTATTTCCAGATCATCGAGTCCCTCTTTCATTCTGGTGTACTGTGGTGAACCAATCATGTGGTCAATAAAGCAGTCATGCATGCTGTCAACGCTAAGACCCTAATACAGTTGACGTTCATCATTGAAGTGTCGAAAAGAGATTTTGAGACACTTATTCACAATGATCCTTACGACCGTCTGTCAGCAGTTTCGGGACCTATCGGGCTGACACTTTTCTAAATCTAAATGTTCAATTATTCTATGGACAGCGGATTTGGAAATTCCAAGGATAGCTCTTGAAGCCGTTTATCCTCCCGAATATGAATTTCAACATGCTGAATGTTCTATTGTTAGTGGGAAGACAACGACATTCCTGGGTGTAGATTATCCTACTTGTCAGATCTTATGAAATTCTTTACACCAGAAGATTACCCGCTTCAAGTTCATAACATTTTCCACATAACCAATTACCACTCTGAATAAATTTTGGAAGGATGTTTTCCTTTTGCATTCAGAAATCCTATTACCGCACGAATTGTTTTCTTAGGCCACAAAGTATTCTTGGTTGATATCTTTGTTTTAACGTAGAAAAAAGTTTGTTCATCAATTATTCTCAAAATTTCATCACCGGTGCGCAATGAATAGATCTTAGATTTTCAGTTTACAGATTTTAGATACAACAAACGGTCCATGAGTTATGGCGTTACGTACCTTAATTCTGGGACAGCCCTCGTAATAATAATTACTTTGTAGTCATAAACCTATCGTATATTCTAAGAAACTGATAATTATCGCATTTAAACAATTTGATTAATAACACAAAATATAGGAATAATAACTTGAGCTAGATTAGAATTGATTGTGAAACCAAAGGCGTGAATTTCATTACTATCGGATGCGAGCTGCTCGCATTTTTATTACCTTCGGTCGACGAACCGGCCAATTACTCAGGTGTGTGATTATATGAGTTCCAATGGCCGCAAATACTTGTGGTCATTCGACAATAACTTGGGAAATGGTTTAATTAAACGCAATTTTTTTCCTTGCTAAGTGATGATGACACTCTGCGGTTATACCAAAGACGTTCAATAATCACGATATCGAAAGTTTCCAAACCTACGTCTTCCGGTTTTAATATTGTGTGAAGGTGCCCATCTTGTTGAAAAAGAATGTACTACTTATATTTAAAAAGAACAAATGATGAATTGTTTAAGATGATACGAATATTGCCAGCACTTTAACTGGCAAAGACGAGAAAGAAGCTCCGGAGTCTTTATGGTGGAAAACAAAATTAGTGAAGTGCTCCACAAAGTTCCGACAGAAAGATATCAATCTTTAAAATAATATGAGGAATGGAATAGTGTGGCCGTCAGGCGTAAGTTCTTGAGAGAAGTGAGTTATGAAAATTAAAGCAATCATCTTTTATATAAGTGGCTACGTGATCAAAGGTTGAATGATAAGTATTCACTAATTTGAAATTAATTCAAACAGAGGGCCATTAAAGGATTGGTAATCTAATATTAGAGTGTTAAGGTTGCTGAGCATACTGAAATATACCACGTGAGATGAACTCCCTTCACACGTTTGTATTACTAAAATAAGCGTGAATCATTGTTTTGTGACAATAAGGAGAAGGCAACGCACAATCATTACACAAAATGTGGGGTCGACAACTGACTTCAAAATTTGAGAAGTACGTCTTAAATTGTTGATTTGCAATGTGTTTATTTTGTGTCAATTTATAATCCTACCCTTTTTACCGAACACCTTGTACATCAATCGTCGAATTAAAATTTTTCACCTTATTGTCTTGAAAAATTGTGAATTGTGTACAACTTTCAGTAGATCGGGTTAATTGTTCTAAAGTTTCAGGCTTGCATCATCTATATCATTTATAGCTTGAAGGCTGCATGCTTGGTACAAGTCTCATATCTTTGGGTATAGATTCAGTATTAATTGTCTAAACGCCCAAACATATTACCGCTTTGAAGCGGGTTCAATATTTGGAATGCTAGTCACGTATGAAATAACGATTGATGTCAGTGTCAGCCACTTTAGGAACCCCCCTTTTATGAATGAACAAGCATAGGTGCCCGTTCAATGAACGGGATCATAGGTTGATCAACAAAGAAATTAAAATTCACGTGACAACTGAACTCATTGCCTATTGTCTAATGTATTGATAATAACGGCGCTTATATATATATATATATATATATATATATATATATATATATATATAATATATATATATATATATATATATATATATATATATAGAGTGAAAGAAAATAAAAGGCCCCACTTTGGATGTATTCCATTTTAAGAGTAATAAAAATAGACACTTGTTCTTTTGACACAATTATCATTTTGTATGGGAAAAAAAATTTAACAAGTAGTTATTATTCTACAAGACTTTATAAAAACGTACCCTAAAAACACAATAACAAAGTTGCGTCAGGATTTCAAAAACTTTATACGTGATCGGTCGAACCGCCGTTTTGTGATGCTACAGTACATAGGCGTTTTTTCCAAGAAGCAATTGAACGACAAATATCATCAATAGTTATTCTGTCCCAAGCATCTTGGATTGCTGCTTTCAATTAACCAGTAGATTTTTAACCAATCAAAACACGAGATTCGTGACACACAGAGCCCTGACCCGGATATGGCATTCGGACATGGCTCGGTGGTTGTTTATAAACAATAGTAATGGCTGTGTAGTCTTAGACTAAGCCTGATGCAGAATTCTTTAAATTAAAGAAAATATGGGTAAAAAATGTCAATGGGGCCTTCGTGACAGCGACAGTTGATATCCGGAGAGATCGGGAGGCGTACGAATTTTTCCTTTTATCAAGCCGTGGATCGACAAACCTCGATGCAAGCGATGGATCAGGGCTTGCGCTCGCCCTCACAATCAGCCGAATTTAGCGAGGATCAACAAGAACCGTTACATTTGTTCTAAGGTAAGTTGATATTCAACACAATTTATATCTATCATTATCATATTAAAATTGATTTTTTTATTTTTTTTTGGCCAGAGTTTGTTTTATGATTCTTTCGGTAAACATCATTTCTCTCTTTTCACTTTTCACGTTGACTTTAGAGTCGTGACTCCCGGCTGAGTTGGTCTAGACTCTAAGTCTAAGTCTCAATCAAATTCAACATTGTAGTTGAAGTAAGTAGAACGATCTTAGAGACTTAGAGGATACTTTATTTGAGCCGTTCATTTATTAGTACAGATTAAGACAAGTAGATACGATGTTTATCTCTTATTTACCGTACGGTGATAATAGCCTGACGGTGTGTGGGAGACTATTTTCACCGTACGGTGATAATAGTGTGGAAGGTTATATTCACTGTACGGTGATAAAAGTGTGGGAGACTATATTAAATATAATGGTTAGGCTATATTCACCGTACGGTGATAATAGTGTTGGAGACTATATTCACTATAATGGTGTGGAAGGCTATATTCACTGTACGGTGATAATAGTGTGGGAGACATTGACAGTAGATGTTGTTACTGTTGTTATTGTTCTAACTAATAATAACAAGAAAACAAGAGAAGATACATGTTTTACTGATGCTGTCAAATCAAATAATTTCATTTTATCTTTCCAACTTAAATTGCAGCATTTCAAAGATGGTGAGCCGACTAAAAGATTCCCCGATCCTGAACTTGCTCAGTCAAGTTATCGATTGGAACTCAATATCCAAAGCCAAGAACAAAATTAACACCAAGCAAACGTCGGCTTTAACCTCTGAGGGTGAGGGATTCTGATCAGGGAATGGTATCAGGGTGAGTTTTTGACCGTTATCTATTCTTTAATCATGTCATGTGGCTATGGGTTTTTAAATTCTCAGTGTGTTTTCTTATTAATAATGACATTTGCTTCCTGATAGCAGTAGCAGGTTCAGGTAAATGAGTTGAATCCTGCTTTACTGTTTGAAATTATCAAGGGTGATAGTGAGTGTTGATCAATATGTCTGATTTTGATCCGGTTGAACAAAATAATTTCCACGACCCCCAAAATTGAGAAAAGGAAAAGTAGTCAATTTTTTTCAGAGCCATATGACCAATGTAGCCAGATTTTATTACTCCAGTTTTTACAGTGCATTTCATCCTTCTGTAGGGGTGCTAGTGTATCACAAAGTACTTTCCTCAAGACTCAAGGCCTAACAGACCAGCCACCACTGTGTGAGCAAGAGACATGGGTCCAGAATCGAACCAGCATGTAAAGCGAGTGTTTTACCAATTGAGCTATCGGAACCAGATAATTATTATATGTAAAAAAAAGAAGCACAGAACAGATTATCATCTCCAAAAACAATAACTATGCATTTGACTGTTTCCCTCCCAGCCAGGATAAAACCAAGTATGTAATCTCATTCCAAGACAAAGACAGAATGCAAGTTGAAAAACAGATATACGGGGATAGAAGTAGAAGACACAGTATGTACACCTCCCTGCCCACCATGGAAGGCCAGGAACCCCACCCAAGGAGTAAATTTAGCATTTATTTGCTTATTGTCTTATAGCTTTGAGATCTCGGGGTATGACATTCTGACTTGTTTGAGTCCCTCTGTGACCACTCGGGATGCGAACCCAGACCTTTTGGTCCAAAGATGTATGACATACTCCAGACCACATAACCGCACTTAAAAAATAAAACTACCTGGATGGTAATCTTAAAAGATAGTCATAGCGCCTTATTGTCGTCATGTCTGGTCTACATACTCAATGTACCCCCACCTGGTGGAGAATGTCTTACCACAAGACCATAACATGCATAAACATATATATCAATGTCAGAAACGTTTACATTTTGTTCTTTTTCAGAGAGGGTCATGAAAGAACACTTAATTTTGAAGCAACCAATCCCGAAAATGGATCCGCACCAGAACCCAATGGATACTGAAGTGGTCAACAGGGAGACTGAAAACAAAGAAAATGAACTAAGGGATAACAAGGAAAATGAACAAAGGGTTATTCCAAATTTAGGTATGACTTTAATAACACATAAAAGAAATGCCAAATTGTATAATTTTTACTATGTGGAAAGAGCACAGTGAGCCTGTTGAACAGTTGAACGTTCAAGATTTTGGGCATCCGAAGTGCTGATAGATACATCCTGCCACTCATGACTATATTTCACCACGCTCTGGAGGGTCAAAATTTATCGGACATGGAAGTCCCAACAACTGATAGAAGTTTCAGATGACACAGTCTTCTCACCAATGAGAGGAGCCTAGGAAATAAAAAAAGAAAGCATGAAAAGAATAAGAATATATTTTTAAAAATCAATGATTTTATGAATATGTGATAAATTTATTTTAACCGCCTGAAAAAAAAATAGATTGTCTGAAGTCAAACAAATTGCTGCCTTGAGCAATTTCTATTTAAAATACTTTTCTCGGGCCCATTAGAATGGAAACATAAATGTTTTCTCCAATTCCCTTCCTCTTGACTTGCAACTACCTTTTAAAAAAAGGCAAAGATGTACAGGTGTCAGAGTCTTAATCTGCATATCCAAAATGTTGGGTATTAGATATGCAGGCTACCCAGTCTCTATGTATCTGGACTTAAATAAAACACTGTTCATACATAGAATACCTATGACAGAGAAAAAACAAACTTCTAACTGGATAGTACTGTTAATGCAATTCCAGACATTGTAAGTGGGTAAAAGTAAAAGTGGGTGGTCTCAATAGATCCAATATTCTTACCCAGATCAATTAAATTAGTTTGTTGATTTAGTCTCTGCTGGACAACTAATTGCAAAAATAATTTTATTTTATTTCAGATTCTAACATGACACTGTTAGCAGTGGTTGCAGAGAACTTATCACTGAAAGAAGAAGTCTTTGTGCTTAAGCAATAACTGAAGGAGTCTAAGAGACTTCACGCCCAAGAATTATTAAAAGGAGAGAAACTTAAGAGGCTGCTGTTGTCAAAAAAAAAACCCAAAAACGGACGCAGATAAATGCAGTCACTCACTGACCATTGAACACCTGCACCATCACGGACCGAAAGAAGCTGTAAAGAGCTACACTGGTTTCGTGTATGAAGATTTTGTAAAAATATTCATCTTTCTCATACCAAACAATACAGAATTGTAATTTACCATATCAACACAAATGAAAGCAACACGTTGCTTGCCCATTATAGATCAATTGTTACTTGTTATGATGAAATTGCGCCAAAATTACACTTTCTTGAATCTTGCCAATTTATTTAAAATATCAAGAAATGGTGCAGGATGTCTATTTAGGGCATGGATCAATTACTTGTATTTCAGGCTTGACAGTTTGCCAGTATGGCCTGATCGGGACACCATCAAGAATTATATTCTACAACATTTTTAAAAAGATTTTCCGGACACACTAGTTTTTCTTGATGGTATAGAGATAAAGACAAACAGGCCCAAGGCCTTAAAAATCAAAATCTATTGTATTCAGACTATAAGTCCGCGACTAAGTTGAAAGCTCTTGTGGGAGTGGAGCCTTCTGGGGCATTTACTTTTGTAAGTATGTTGTTTTCGCGCTCCATCTCTGACAAGGAGATTACAACGAGGAGTGGTCTGCTACTCCTATTGCAGAAATTGATTAAAACCAATATGGTCAAACTGGGAGATGGGGTAATGGTGAACAAGGGTTTCATAATTCAAAGGGAGGTTGAGAATTTGGGGCTTAGACTCTGGATTCCCCCATTTGTCTCTGAAGGTGCCCAGATGACAGCACCAGAGGTCTCTAAGACAAAAAAAATTGCCACATTGCCAGACACAGAATTGTCATGGAAAACGCAATAGGAAGTCACTGAACAATATATAAGAAGATTGCATTATATTTTTAAAATCATAAAGGCCTAATAACTTATGTTCATCCAATAAAAACGACTTTTCACCAGTTGTATATTAAAATTTCAGAGAGGTATATTAAGAAATCTACAGTTTATGACTATATTCCTTTGATATAAATTTATTGTTTTTCCTATTTTTATTTCTCTTGTTTTATTGCTATAAAAATACTTTTATTGCAAATGAATTGTTCCAAAATGACCAAGAAAGGAATTAAAAGCAAGTTGCCCACCATAATTTGGATTGATATTATTATCTTTATCGGATACAATCACATCTAAAACTTAAATCACAGATTGATCGTCTACCAAAGCAGCAAAGATTCCAGGTTCTGTCGAGGTAGTTTTAGTTTTTTAACCATGTTGTCCACATATGGTAACAGGATAGCTGGGTCTCATAGATATGATGGAAAGCATCCCTACAAATCGTTAGTAAGCAATCATTATTTTTGTTTCATGCTTCGGAAACTGAAGTGAATCCCAGCTATATATGCATGATACTTACAAACAAAATTTAGAACCTTGCAAACCAACCAATTTGCCCCAGCTGGATGGGTTTTATGGCCTCCCATGGTGGGAGGAAAGGTCACTTACTGTGTTTTCCATCCCCCAAATCTGTTTTCCCTTTCCATGTTGCTCTCTGTCTTTGTTTTAGATTAAATTTGTTCATATTTTCCCCCTCATCCTGGCAGGGACCCTTAGTTGACAGGGAGACAATCAAAATGTATAAAACCTTTTTTAGATGCTATCTCTCCCTGTAGGTATATAATCTCTCTGTTATGAAAATTAATAGTTATTAGTTATATATATATATATATATATATATATTATATATATATATATATATATATATATATATATATATATATATATATATGTCAACATTTGAGCATATTCTTCATTGCAGTATCCTTTGCTTGAGTGGGACTTTTAACAATGCCAAAGTAGGCACATCAGTATATTGTTCATGGGATCTTCTGTTCCCCCTTCGAACCATATCTCTTTGTCTTGCTTTTCCTTTGATACTTTCAACTTCAGATCTACAACTTCTCCCCCTATCATCTGGCACTCAAATGATTTAATTGTGTCGCAAGCGCTGTAAATCCCCTAAAATCAAACAATCTACCCTTGTAACAATGCAGATTGTTTTGTCCCAATGATTTGAATGCATTATATTACCTGTTGTCCCCAATAGCTGCCATGAATGGTCGCAGCTTTACATTCCTACGTGGTTTGGGAATAACCATGGAGGTAATGGGCTCGGGATCAGTTCTTGGGCCACGAGGTTTACTCCATTGTTGTGGAAGGCTGGTGCAGCTTGGATCTGCAGGTATATATTGTAATCCAGCTTGCAGCCAATTCTTCAGTGTAAGGATTACTGCAACAACATGGGAACATTCACCAGATATGCTGCAAGTAAAATTTAAAAACAAATGAAAACAACACTTGTTTGTAAAACCTACTCGGAATGAAAATTATATCACATTTAGATGATGAGTCATTATTTTTAAAATGGTGTATAGGATGGCTAACCCCCTTTTTAAGTTGAATTAAAACATATTATGCCAAATCAAGCTAATGGATCACACTTGACAAAGGTATTCGAGGTAAAATGATGCTAGAAAGTGAATTTAAAATTAAAATAATCAAAAATATTTAAAATTTAGATAATCACTCTACAATAAATCAATAAACTACATTCACTCTCCGCAATTAAAAATTAATCTAATCCAAGTCTCATATTTTTTCGTGCGACTATGTGGTCTTGTGGTATGACACTCGCTTTTGGATTGGAAGGTCCTGGGTTCGAGCCTCACTCAACGCATAGTTGAGTCCTTGGAAAAGGCTCGTTACTCACATTCTCTCACCGTACTCAGGTGTAAAATGAGTACCTGGCCGTTAACAGGGTTGTCTCAGTTCGAAACAAAAAAATGTAATATTGCCTAACAGGCTTCATGACCTGTCCTAAATGTTAATTGTTGCTGTTGGCCCAGATCCCATTGTAAAGCGCTTTGAGCACGTTTAGTGGATGTTGCGCCAATAATTTTTAACAAAATTTTTGTAAATATATTCAATTCTTTGCATCTACAAACGCACTCTCTACATATCGTTCTCAGGCGGTGAGTCACAAATATTACTATTTTAATTTCCCGCATAGCTCAACTGACTTAGTAATTGATTCCCTTGAAATGGCATAAATAATAATCGATCTCTAACTCTAAAGCATCATATTTTACCTGATGGCCCAGTCCACCAATTTTATGTTTGCATTTTGTAAATATAAATATAATAAAAAGCATGTTTCCTTAGAAGACTTTTTTTCTTTCAGTTCTTAATCTTATTAAAGTTCTCTGTACCAAATCCCTGAAATAATTAACTCAGAAAGACTGACATTATATTTATTTCGCGCCAACTGCCTAGAGAAGCAGTTGCAAAATTATAGTGGAATGAACTTTAGAGAAAACCAAAATTCCTTAACCGGGCATCAAATCATAGTCATTGATACTAAAGATGCTAATAATAATAATAATAATAATAATAAATAAAATAATAATAATAATAATAATAATAATAATAATAATAATAAATAATAATAATAAATAATAATAATAATAATAATAATAATAATAATAATAATAATAATAATAATAATAATAATAATAATAATAATAATAATAATAATAATGATAATGATATGATCATAATAAGAATGATAACACAATAGTAATAGATATTTGTGAGACTAAATAATGCAAGAAATTATGGAATCGACGTAAAAATGAAATACTTTCCCATCATTTTGGCAGTCATAAACTCATAAACTGAGAGAGGCAACTTAATGTGATACAAATTAAAATTATTTTTAATTTGTAAAAATAGTAGAGGATGCCATTTTGCTGTTTACAAACAACATCTACAGGCATCTAGATCACGCTAGGAGCTATTGCAGATTGCTTTTTGCAGATTTTTCTTCAGCGTTCAATACAATGCAACCTCAGTTGGTTGTTCAAAAATTGACTAGTCTGAATTTAAACAAGTATATAATTGCTTGGGTGCTCGAATTTCTTACGGAGAGAGCACAATATGTTCAATTAGGGCAAAACAAATCTTCCTGTATAACTACAAATATTGGCGCTCCTCAAGGTTGTGTATTGTCCCCTGTATTATTCACAATATACACGAATGACTGTAGAAGTCAAAACCTGAGTGTACCTTTAATAAAGTTTGCAGATGACACCGCTCTTCAAGGCCTCATAACAAATGGCAACGAAGTGGCTTATAGGCAAGAAATTGATAGATTTGTGTCTTGGTGTGATGCCCACCACCTAGAGCTTAACATAAGCAAGACAAAGGAGCTAGTGATTGACTTTAGGAGAGTGAAGGAACCGATAGAACCGTTAAAATTAAAGGACCAATTCGTCCAGCGAGTTCCTCACTACAAATACCTTGGTGTAACGATTGATGACAGGCTCAAGTGGGATGAACACTTGAAAATAATTAGGCATAAGATGTGCAGACGTACATATTTTTTATCGAAACTCTCTCAGTTTAGAATAGATAAAACCCTCTGCACATTATTTTATAGAGCACTAATCGAAAGTGTTTTGTCATTTTGTGTAACAGCTTGGGGAGGCAATTGCTTAGCAGTGGAAAGGAACAAAATAAATTCAAATATTAAAAAATCCATTAAACGCTATATAAATGATGTTGACGATGTAGATCTTTTATACGAGAAATTTTGTATAAATAAAATAACTAAAATATTAAATGACCAGTATCATCCACTAAGACCATCAATTATTATGTCAGAAAGAAGTGGTCGCCCTTTCTCTATTTCAACGAAAACAGAGAGACACCGAAAATCTTTTCTGCCGTCCAGTATTAGGCTTTATAACAACAAGCAATAATCATTTTATATAATTATTTCTCATTTTTACTTTCTAAAAATATAAATATTAATTTATTAATTTATTTGTTTTGCAATCTTTTCAATTTTCAATTTATAGTGACATTTTAACTATTTTACAGTGTTGAAATTATTCATATTATAAAGCGCAACTCTGGTTATAGAGCTGCTCCTTTTTTATATATATACATCCTATTTCCATTGTATTTTTATCTTATGTGTAAATTATAACACGTCTGTACAAAAAATTTCCTTTTTGGGATGCAATAAAGTATTATTATTATTATTATTATTATTATTATTATTATTATTATTATTATTATTAGACAGTGATCATTGCCATCATGAACTTCGTACTAGTAATTCTGATAATCGTGTACCGGTGATTAAAAAAAAAATAATAAGGGCATTTAAGTTTGTTTATTTCTTTCAATAAAACAAGATATATAAATATATATTTTTAAATAATCGAATTGAGCCGATGCTCTACTGAGCCAATGCAAACAACAGGGCGCACACATAAAACACAACTCCAACTCGCCTACACATGACAGTACAACTCTTTTGTTCTCCCTTTACTTACGTTCGCTTAACTCCCATCCCCACCCCTTTTTTATGTAGTAACGCTTTCTACAAAACCGAATTCATGAAGACCAAGATGAAAAAGACATAAACGTCACCTAACATTAACATTTCATTGAAATTAATCTTGTTTCACAACCCACATGACTGACTGACCGATGAGATGACTTGTCTAGCGTCGTGATAATTTGGTTTACACAGTGCAGAAGAGGACAATGCATAGAAAAATAGAAATCGATTGTAACTTTAAACAGTAGTTTTAAAAATGAAACTCAGCTAAAATTGAACACTTACCCTGCTTTCCATGAGCAGTAGGCATCCACTGCCTTCTTTTCCCTCAAAACTCACGTCGTGGGGCTTCTTGCTCTTCGGTTGGCTTCGATAAACAGAAGCAATAACATCAAAAATTTCGTTCTCCTTTTTAAATATTTTAACATACTTTTATAGGCAAAAAGCTTCCTCTCGTGTTTTTTTTTTTGCCAGGATGTCAAATATAGTAAATAATTTTGAGAAATATCCTCAGGGAGCTCGCTGACTGCCATCGTGATAGTGTAAGATAAAGAAAGAAACCAACATGAATGACCGAATCCGTGTCATAACCGTGGTCAAAAGGGGGTCAAGGTCAAGAGGCGTGGTTAATTCCCCCTGCACTACCCGTTTATTGCTCTTCATCAAATACTTTTTGTCTGCCCTTGTGCACAATATTTGACAAAATACTTGTAATCCATAGGATTTAAATCAGGGCTCATAGGAGGCCATTCATCTTTTGTTATGAAGTAAATGTTGTTATCCACTAAGAATGTTTGTGTCGAAATACCCGTTTAGGATCTAGTCCCGTCTTGTTCGAAAATAAACGAATTATCAGGATACATTGTTAAGCATTCTTGTCACAGTTTTTTCTTAAGCAGTACCGTATAATTTTCTGCATTCACTTTTGTTGTTTTGTTATCGCTGGAATGGAGTCGGGTTTTGCCGTTCCAACTAACCCGCCCCAAAACCATAATTTATTTTGGCAACCTATTACTCTCGTGGTAAAGTCTATCCAGTGAAATGTCAGTTTTTCTACTACCGTACACATCGTCATTCTGACTTTTCCTTGCAAGTTCAATAGTGAAGTCTTTTTCGTCAGTAAAAATGATATGATTAACGTCATTGTGGGTGAATTTGTCTAGTAAAGCTCTTTCTCGTGTTTTGAGTTTTCTCTTGACGTTTTCAGACTTTCTTCTAGTTTGATTCACTTGAAAGGGCGGAGATTAAGATATTTTTTTTATAATCTACGTACGGAAAAGTCACTTATGCCTAGGACACCAGCAACTTCATGAGTAGAGAGATGGGATCCAGGATTGTCTTCTTGAGACAGAATAGCATCTTCCACGAAGTCGATATTTTCCTCTACCCTTACTTACTGAACGGGGGCGGCCACCAACTTTTTTTTTCTATGAATTGACCCTTCTTTTCGTCCTGTTGTAATGATTTTGTTAACCGTCCTGACTGACCAGTTCTTATTCGGAAATTCTTGAACAATCTTTTACTAGTCCAGCCCTTTTCCTCGAATAATGCTTTAATAACATTTGTATCTTCCTCAGAATAAACCATGGCTTTTAGTTGTCAGTTTTAGGAATTCTGCTTTCTTGTTTCGATTGTGTTCAACACAGTGCAAATGCGTACAATGAAACAGGAAGTAAACGGGGTGAGTTGCACCCTACTCTTGATGCAAAATCTTGCCCAGTGAATCGACAGGACGTTCTTAGTAATTCATGATGAGAATTTCTCGAACTCTTGATATGACATTTTTAGTGATATTCTTTGAACAGCGATAACTCTTGACCCTTTCATTCATTTTTCTTGAAATTTGAAATTCTTAGAAACAAGTTGTTATATTCATAATGTAAAAAAAATTGTGATGATTTATAAATATTATCATAGTTTTAAAGAGCTCTACTTTGGGGCCTTTTATTTTCTCGGAAGATATATATGTATATATATTTCTTTCAAAATGCGTCTCAAAACATTTTGTTGTAGACGAGAGCGTCCAAACCTGATATCTAATTGAGTTTTGCAATTTTTAAGCCGAAAATTTGTTCACTACAAATCTTATTCTTTCACTCTCTCAAGCCTCAAATAGGTAGATGAATAAATTCCAGAGCTAGCTACGCATGGTTTTAATATTGTCCTTTCACGCATGCGAGTGAATGAAGTCAAATGTTTTGAATTATAAACGCACGTGTTTCTATTGAGTGGGATTGTAAGTCATGGCTGAGTTTGGAAACAAAAGGAGAGAGATAGATAGACAGAGAAAGAGAAAGAGGGAGAGAGAGATAGAGAGAGAGGGGGGCAGTCAGATAGGTAGATAAATAGACAGACAGAGAGAGAGAGAGAGAGAGAGAGAGAGAGGGAGAGAGAGAGGGGGGATATATATATATAATATATATATATATATATATATATAATATATATATATATATATATATATATTGTGGAAGAAGGAGGGGGTATGAATGTGTTGTTTATGGATGTGGGCAAGTGTATTGTTAGAATCTAACTTAGATTGCACACTCACGTCAATGTAAGTGAGTATGTGTGAGTGTATGTGTGCGTGTGTGTATGAATGAAAGAGAGAATCATTTGGAGTTCGAAAGAGGTAGTTTGTGAGCACATGAAAGAGAGACAGGTTTTTTAAAAATACAGTGGTCCCTGATTGACGCCTCCAAATTGCCTAGTAACTGATTCGCCCTTTTTAATTTTTGGAGATAAATTTCAAAGGAGGGGTGCACTCTTTTCATTACAAAAATGAATAATTAATTTTTTTATTCATTTTTATGTAATTTTAGTTAAAACTTAAATTGATTTGTTAATTTGTTTTAATCAGTTGAAGTCTTCTCAAATAGTATTAGTTTGAATAACTGATTCAAATTAATTTGTAATGGAACACAACACTCAGAGGTTTTTTTAGAAACAAATCAAGTGCACATCGTTTGGTTCAAGTATTGTTTTTGTTTGTTCACAAAGTGGCGATATCCATGACGTTCCATCTAACGGTCGACTGAACAACAAGTAGGAGGCGTCATGCTTTAACGTCTCGGAAAAATTTTTTGTTATTTGAAGTACAGTCCTTCTCCCTTAGTCACCGTCTCTAGTTTGTTATGCCTTCTCGCAACCAAAATTGTGTTAATAAACCATTGTAGTAATAAAAACATTACATTATCTGATCTGAATAAGAATAAGAATCTGAAGAACGAATAAAACCCAAACATCTTAGTAATTTGAAAACAGAATGGTCAAATAATATTTTTACAATCAATACAAACCGGGTTAACATACTAGCGTTTTGATAGGTGTCACATATTTGACTAGCAACGATTGATTAAATAATGTGATCGAATTTTTGAAGTTCATATATTCCCCTTACCATTAAGTGACTTTTATTATTTTCTACATAGGAGTATGATAACCAAGTACAGCATGGAATCTATCACTACGCGGTCTTTCCGGATGGATTAAAGATGTTACAGAATAAAACAGGACGGTACTCCATAAACAGTGGAAAGATCTGTAACTAGTAAGTATATTTAATGGGTTACCGTGCCGATAATGTTGATGATTTTATAGTTACTGATTATGATGACAAGTGTATTAATGACTATGGTAACATTTATGTTTATATTTATCATGACGCTCATTTCAATGATTACATACTTATTACTTAATACTCTTCGGGCCTTGAGGCACATAGAACATCCACCAAACATCTCCATTTTTTTGCGATCGGCTGCCTTTGCGGTGGCTGTATTCCAGGACAAGCCTGCTTCCTTAATTCTTTCCCTCTTGTCCTTCGCCAGATTTCTTTGGGTCTTCTCCGCTTTCTCTTCCCATCTGCTGTCCAGTACAGGGCTGTCTTGGAAGTGACCCTTTTCCATTCTGGTCACATAACCCGGCCAACCCCGATTTCTTCTTTTTATTTGGCTGTCAATGCTAGTGCAGTTAGTTTTCTTTAATCGATCCACTGTTTTTATTTTTGTTGGCCAAAATAAACTAAAAATTCGTTTTAGACACTTGTTTTGAAAGGTTTCTAGTTTCTGTGTTATGGATTACGATGGCAATAATATGAATGCTTTTATAAAAAAAATATATAGTTTCAATAATATTAACGATTATGATGACATTTATATTTTCCTATTTACCAATTTTATGAAGTTTAATGGCAATCATTCTGAAATTATTAGCCTAGTTTTGAAATTAAGAGGTAATACGAGATGAGATCAGGGTCTAGCGCGGTCATTTTTCATCGATATGTAAACTGAAAACTATTTATAATATCATAACAGAAATATAGAAAGGAATATAAATAAAAACGGAGGGCCTATTACTACTTCAAAGAAGAAAAACTACCAGCTTTCCTTATTTGTACTCCCAATAATCTTCTGTGTTGAGGGTAAAATTTGTGAGCTTTTATCTCTCAGGTCATTAAATTTTCTTAAACAAAATGGCGGGTTCAGTAGAACCCTGTAAATCCCTTAAAATATTTTTTTAAACCCTAGAGGAAAAAGCAAACAATAATAATAATACGCAAAAAGATTACGGAGATACCTAGAGAGAACACAATCATGGACTCCCTAGCCAAACTGACCAGATTTCCCTAGAATATCAGGATTTTGATCGACGATCTCAAATGGCTTGTTCAGGATAGGTTGACCAGGATTTTTTTTCTCTCACTCACCCCCCTCCCCCTCTCCATCCGTCAAAACGTCTTTCCAATAAAATATTTTCATTTCTTGCGATGTTGTCGCAATAAAATTAGTTGAGATGTTTGCAATTATACAAATGAATATAAATATACGTCAACGTTCATATGGTCAGCGTGTTCATCTGGCAAGTTGAATTTCTACATATGACTATAGCTGTGGGTTCCAATTCCACTGTCGCCATTAAAACATCAAAACAAAAAGGCTTGCTTCTATATGTTAAATCATGTTCCAAACTAATATTCCTTCTACCCTCTTAATTTTTAAAAAAAGTTATTTTAATACGCCCCCCCCCACCACCACCCACCGAAAAAAATAGACCTGAGAACATCCCGCTCTTTTTTTCAATAGTTATTCCATTTTATGTTTCTATTTCCTCTTACTATTTTCATTTGAGTGAAAATAGATTGATCTAAATGATGAAATGATTGGATGAACATTCCTGTAAATAACCGTTTGTGGAGAGTGTTGGGAGATAAATATTAACTCCAAGTTGATATATTCAGAATTAAGGTGTCGTATGTAATTGTTAAAATGAGTCATTTAGACCCTTCTCATCACATTTTAATAGATCCCGCTTGTTCAAATTTAAATTATATTATTAAGGAAGGAGCTGGGAGGGGGGGGGTGAGTCTCTAAGAGACAGAGGAGATAATCAGATTGAAACCCATTTTTAATGGAGAGTGTGTTTGTGTGTTAGTTACTACTTACCTTACCGTACCGGAGTTCCGTGTCCCTGAAGAGGTTGAATGTCATGGAACGCCATCTTCACGCCCAATGCCATTACCTAACAGTCGTTTATCTTTTTCCAGTTGTTGCATCCACCTTTCCTGTCCAGGACTTCCTTGGTTTGAACCGTGCTACTAAAAACCGATAAAGATACCCCCCCACCCCCAACCCCCCACCCCCCAACTGATAACATATTAAATTTAAGAAAAACAAGCATCAGAATAAGTGAAAAAGGTTTTAAGTTGAGTGTAATAAGGATAAAATTTACCCATACTCAAATAGCAAAATACCAAAACATAAACAAAAAAAAAAAACAACAACAAACAAAAAGCAACAACAAACAAAACAAATATTAATATAATAATAATATAATAACTAAATAATATAATAATAATAATAATATATTAATATATATAATAATAATAATAATAATAAATAATATAATAATAATAAATAATAATAATAATAATTAATAATAATAATAAATAATATAATAATAATAATATAAATTAATAATAATAATAATAATAATAATAATAATAATAATAATAATAAAATAATAAATTAAAATGATAATTTGCCATATACAGTGTTTCTGTGTTTGCTCACTAGTGGTGTCAACTTCTAATAGCTCCGGGTTCATTCCCCACTGGTGTTTACCTCATATAGGTAGTTCCGAGTTTACTCCCCCTGTAATACTGTGTTCACTTTGCAGTGGTGTCGCTTCACATAGTCCCAGGTTCACTCCCCACTGGTGTCCATTTCCCATAGTCTTGGATTCACTCTCCACTTGTGTCCATCTAAAGAAGTGGATATATTCCTCTCGTGTCCATATCCTATAGTCTCTCGTTGTCTTCCCACTCGTTTTTACATCTTACAGCCTCCAGTTCATTCCTCATCTTTTCCACCGTCCTATAGCGCCACGTTTATTCCCCACTGGTGTTCACATCTCAAAGTCCTAGTTTACTCTCCACTATTTATATCTCTTGGTCCCTGGTCTACTTGGCTATATGGTCTTGTGGTATGACACTCGCTTTAGGATCGGAATGTCCTGGTTCAGCCTCGCTCGGCGCATAGTTGGGTCCTTGCAAAAAGCCCTTGACTCACATTGTTTTACCTTCCTCATGTGTAAAATGAGTACCTGAGCATTATCAGCCGTCTCTGTCCGAAATAAAAGTGTAATATCTCCTAACAGGCGCCACGTCTCGTTCTATATGTTAAATGGATATTGCCCTATACATTTGAAAAAAAAAACCCACTAAAGTTCCCACTACATTCCGTATTCTCGCGTTTTTTCACCACTACTGTTCAAATCCCCGGTTCTCTAGGTTTCTTCCCCTCTAATATTGACACATTAAATGGTCCTTGGTTCACCTATTACAGTACAGCGGTTGGAAACACTATGTCGGTTACAGTGCTCTTTTGATAACAACATTGCTGTGAAAAAATTGCTGCGCAATTGTTCACTTCTTAAAGTGAAAAAATGGCCTTCCTTTAGTTTTATACATTGAACTATAAATATCTAATTCACTACCTCCTGTAATAGTAAAAGGAGAGAATGTAAAAAGGACTGTTGGATCCACATTATACGGAACTGGAATAAATCCCCACGATTGCTTCTTTATTTTATACTCGACTTACCTAAGGTCACTAATCTTTCTTCATATGATATGGATTCTACTCCATGACGCATTCTTGTTGCTCGCTTTTGCATATTTTCAATGTTGAAATCTTTTAATAAGTAATCCGTGATATTTTAGCAATTTTACTCTCGACTTAGATTATCTAATCAGTTGTTTCAATTGTGGCATCGTTTGGAATAAGATGATATCTTTATGTTGTCCACAGCTATAATTCTACTCTAATAAATATAAAGCAAGGAACGAAATGCAAATACTCAACTGGACAACAATCTATGTTTAAAGGCTGTTATACCCTTCCAGATGATCCAAGGATCTTGCAAGGATGGTCGGATCCTGGGGTAAGTAGGTTTAACAATTGTATTTATTTAGTTGAGACAGTAACTTGTGTCTCTACTTGTAATACAGTCAATTATAGTGTGATGACTGGTAATGATTATCAGCAAACTGTAATTCTGGTGTTGGTTTCTTGTTGATGAAGAAATTTTTAATATATTTAAAGAGAGGAATGATGGAGTAAAATTGGTGTAGTAAAATGGAAGAGCATGAAACGGGCGCGGGGGGGGGGGGGGGGGGGAGTATATGGCATGGTGTGTTTAGATTGAAGAAGATGAAGAGATTGAGTGGCGTGTTAGATCATGATAAAAGGAAATGAGCGGGGCCACCTGGCATGTTATGTCAAGATTAAAGAGGATGAGGGATGGTGGTCCCCTGCCATGTTGTGTCGAGTTTGAGGAGGATGTGGAGGTCAATTTGTATGATATGGCAATATTGGATAGTAGGAGAATGATTATCTGTCATTTTTTGCTAAGATTGAATAGGAAAGAGAGAGTGATCTGGCCTCTTGTGGAATTATTAGGACGATGAGAGGGTCATCTGTTAGTTGGGGCACGAAAGAGGCCATTTGTCATGGGGGAGTGTGGATCATTTGGAATACTGTAAAAAGATTTTAGAGGAGGTAGGCCATATATGGAATATTGTCACGAAATTGAAGGGGAGGAATGAGGAACGCATCGAATGTTGTGACAGGTGAGGAGAGAGATGAGGGAGGAGAGAGAGAGAGAGAGAGAGAGAGAGAGAGAGAGAGAGAGAGAGAGGGAGAGAGAGAGGGGGGGAGAGAGCGAGAGAGAGAGATGGGGGGAGGGAGCGAGAGAAATAGAGGGAGAGGGAGAGAGAGAGAGAGAGAGAGTGAGAGAGAGATCATCTGGAAAGTTTATGACACGATTGAAGGGAAGGTAGGGGGTTCATCCGAAATTGTGTGACAAGTTTGAACAGGAGGAAGGAGGGTCATCTGGAATGTTGTGACAAGATTGAAGAGGAGGAATGGAGTCTCTCTGGAATGTTGTGACACGATTGAAGAAGAAAGATGGGGCCATCTAGAAAAAACAAAATTGAAGAGAAGGGAGGGTATTTTCATCTTGAATATTAGCACAATTGATGAGGAGAGGAAGGAATGTTGTGACAAGATAAAAGGGCATAGAGGTAATCGTCTGGAATGTTGTGACAAGATAAAGGAGGAGAGATGGACACATATGGAATGTTGTGACAAGAATTATGTGTCGTGAGGGTGTTTTTAGAGTTTTATGAATTTTTGGTTGGTGGTTTAAATGAACTTACTAATATGGGTTCGAATCTAATTTTGTGGACAATAGTCTTTTAAACCTGCAGGTTATGAATTCTTCACAGACTGATAATGTTTGTTTTTGTTATTTCTTTTTTTTTGTCACTGGCTATTTTTGTCCTTGAAATTGGACAAAGCCCGATGGCTTATTTTTGGACAAACACATAAGCTGGCATCCAATCGTGATTCCAATCTTGATGCCAACATGAAAGAACGCCTGATTTGATACACGTTTGTGACCGCGTTAGGACTTCTAGTGACTTTCCACGTATGTTTCTAGTCGATTAAGGATTTCTTATGGTCGATTAAGGAGTTCTTTTGTCGATTCAGTTCTTATGGTCGATTTAGTTCTTTTGGACCCTTAAAGATTTCATTTGCTCGATTAGGGATTTCTTAGGACGATTAAGTATTTCTTTCGGTCGATTAAACTTTGTGTTTGGTCGATAAAGGATTTCATTTGGTCGAAAAAGGATTCCTTTTGACTGATTAAGGATTTCTTGTGGTCTATTAAGGACCAGTTAATCAAAGTAAAAAAGATCTAATTGGCTTGGGTACTCATGAATTTACAAAATTTATGGAAAACTAAAGGTCTTCTCCATAATCTGAGAACATTAACGGTATTAAATGTAATAAGAAGAATTTTTCTCTACTGATTTTGGATTTTAAAAATGCAAAAGGTAGAGGACTATTTATAACCAAATCAAAGTGTGTTTTTTTTGTCAAAAACTCAGAACCGGTGATGCCATTTGGACTTATACATGGTTGGCTGCAAATAAAAACAAGGCAAAGATAGACATCAACATTACCGGTTTTTGATATGCCATTAACTGTTGATATCATACGATTAACAAGATTATCAAAATACGTCAGGAAATAGAAGACGATGATAAATCAAGAATCCTACTATTTCAGCTGAGCAAAATGACCATTGATCCAGAATTTTACGAGGCTATAAACACAAAAACGATCAAAACCAGTGCCTGAACTCAACAAAGCCATAGCTTAAGCTCAATGTTTTTCGTAATATTCAGGGTGTCCATATGGTTTTCATCTTCCTCTAAGGAAAGGTCACGCATTTGTTCTTATAACTCACAGGTCTTCATTTTTTCAATTAAGTTAGCAAAATTTACACCACGGCCTGTAACAATCTCGTCATAAGTAGCTCAACAAAATTTCATAGCCCAGTTTGGCAGACCATTATAAGACATGAAAACGATTTTTTAATCTAACAAAAAAAAATGGTATTCTAATTTTGCTGAGACACCTAGTGAACGTTTGGTATCGGAGATGCATACAAGAGTTATAGACCCATCTGTCTTAGCTGTAGAAATGATTTTCGTGAATATATTCTAGAATGATATGCTGCATCCCATCTTCGTGAATATCGACCATAGAGAATTTTTCAGTAGGACGGTGTTCCTCCTCCTTGGACAAAAACCTTTCGCAAATCTAGGAACGACACGTTTCCAGAGAGATGAGTCGGGAGAGATAGACTCGATTACCTGGCCGTCTGGGTCATCGGACATTTCTCCGTATGACTGTATGTTATGGGGCTACATCAGAGATATTGTTTATTCTGCTCCCATACTAGACGTTGGCACGCTTACCATGAAAATCAGAGCTTTTATTGAATCTGTCACGCCATAAAAGCAACACAACATACGGAAATCACTTAAAGATATGTCAATATGTTGAATTCTTTCATCGGTAGCCATGGCAACCATAAAGTTAAAGACAGCAGTAAACAAAATAAAAAGCATTTTTGTTTTTATAACTCCGTGTTTAAATTATATTGGCTGTTAAAGATGTTATTAAATACGCAAGGCCCTTCATACATTAAATGCACTGAAGGATGTTTGGAGCGTCCTGCAACAATCTGTTTAAACATATAAAAGTATTGGATACTTTATTGCTGAGATAAGGGAGGAAACGTTTCAGTCTGTCAAATATATGTTAACGATTGGTCAATTGGGATGTAGTGATCACTTGGAAAGGGAAGTGGATTAAACTGAATAAAGATTACTTCCATTTATAAGAAAGACACGAAAATGCAAAGAATAGAAATATATTGAATTGATAAAATAATATATTTTACCAAAAACGTCTTTTAAATATTACTATAATATAATATCCAGACATGACAAGCACTTTTTGTATACACGGAAACACCGACTTGCTATTTGGATCGGAAAGGTTAATTTCACTACAAACCTGATTACGATATTTGGAGGACATGAATTCAGACCAAAAATTTATGAACTAATTTTGAACAACATAGCAAATATCGAGGTCCTTCCGAAAAAAAAAAATTCTTAAATTTTGTTCGGTAAATATGGAAGACAATGTATAAGTAAATACCAAAATTATTAATATAAAACACTTTGGTGTTGATATTGTAGATTTTATCAAATGTTTTAAGAGTTATTAAGACATTTTAAAACAAATATTATACATTTTCACTGTCTGGACATTTTATTTGTTTACATGTTGATGTGTTGAATGGGAAAGCATTGACAACCATCCTAAAAATAGCTGACACTGAAACAAACAAGACGACAGCTCACTTTGCCATGACACAACACAGTGACTCAATCCACCTATCACAGTCAAACCGTGGAATCCCACCTCGCTTGGATAACACACGTAATAAAAGCCACTCGAGTAATCCTTAACTATTAGCGAATATGATTTGTCAAGACAATGACATGGATTAAAGTCACAACACACATGACTGAAACAACACATAGTAATAGTGAAGTTTTACACAAGAACACTTGTCAACAATTCCCATTAAAGCAATGAACACACATAGGAAACAATCTCATAGTCCTGTTATCAACAATATTGCAAGTGTTCAAAATAAACTAGGAAAAATCTCCAATTAATGAAGATAAAATGTCAATCAATTAATAAAAAACATGCGTCTTTTATCGACATTATGCAAAATGACAAACGAGATATCATCAATGGCATTGAGTCATGGTTGGATTCTTCTATTCAGGATAATGAATAATTTCCATCAAAATTCAACATATACCGAAAAGACTGCAATTGATGAGATGTTTTTATTGCCATGAACCAGGAGTCTATAAGCTTGTTAGTTCCAGAACGGGAGGAAACGTTTATGATGAGTTGGGTCAAAATTGAAATTAAAGGTTTCAGGACACTGTACATCTTTCTACTATCGACCCAAAGTGGGGGGTGAAGTAAGTTTCGAGCTATTCAAGAATTGCAAAGTGAAAATAAGAACCATCACCAATGCATCTTCATAATAGAAGGGAATTTTGACTTCCCGGGTTGTGACAGGAAAACTAAATATTAAAAGAAAAGACCCCTTTTACACAGCTACACGTTGATTTATTAGAATATCTTAGACGTCACTGCGCCCACTCAGTTCACAGAGGAACCAACTCGCATGGGGAACACATTAGTTTTATTAATCACCAATAATCCCAGTCTTATAATTCATCAAGATGTCATCCAGGCATCTCAGACAATGATGCAGATATCATTGAGGTTGACAGGAACCCGAGAAATAATGTACAGAAACAGAGTAAAACCCTCTCTACAGAAAAGCAAACTGGGAAGATCTGAGAAAGGAAATAGCTGAAACAGCTAGTGAACTTTAATATGCCACAACTTAACACTGAAGAAATTTGGCAAAAAACTCAAGCATTTTTTAGAGATAGGAATTAGTGAACATAAACAACCACATAAAACGTGTAACAACAAAACAGCCTTACGTGGATTACAAAGCCCATAAGAAAAATGATAAGACAGCGAGACTGGTGTTATAAAAAGTATATAAAGATGAACGATTACAATTTTTATGAGAAATATACACTTCTTAAACATCTTGTATAAATAGAAATTACGTTTAAAATATTGGGACTTCGTGGAGGACATCATTAGCCTTTATGAGAATGGAAACCAGTTTACTGGTATTGCAAAATTATAGTGCTACATTAAACACAGAATAAATGGACAGAAATGGGATAGCCTCAATCATTGAAAATGGAAAGCTCATCACCACAACACTTGACAAAGCGACAGCCTTAAATGCCTAATATCAGTCTGTCTTTTCTAAAAAGCAACCTTTGACCTTGGAACAAATTGAAAAAGCAAAACAGCATAGCAGACAAACGCAGTTACATCAATGAAAGGCAGCCTGTGATAGAAAACAATTGTTTCGAAACAGTGCTTTGTAAAACTTCTTCGAAACTAGGATCGTGCAAAGGGCAGAGGATCGGATAACATACAAGCAAGAGTTTTGAAAGAGACTGCATACCTTGCCTTCGTTTGATTTTTCAGAGATCACTCGACACTGGTGAAGTCCCTGAGAATTGGAGAACAGCTTATGTTCTTCCCATTTATAAAAAAGGGACAAATGATTCTTTCAAATCACCGCCCAGTGTCTCTCACTTGTATATCAACCAATCTTACTGCGCACATCATTGTCAATCAGATAATGAAGTACCCAGATAGGCATGATATCTTAAATGAACCCCAGCATG
>NW_027625288.1:74874-79874 GCF_034508935.2 Berghia stephanieae
GACCGAAGCCGATTTGCAGCCACCCAATGTCTCCTCTTACTGGTATCAAAGCCTGGCAACTTCTCACCAAGCTTAGAGGAGTGTAGGTTCCCGCCCCCACGAGGGATTGAATTCGTCCAAACCGACTTCCATCTCGTATGTGCAGCTCTGTCCGTAGTCAGTGATTCTGCGTACAAGGGTTGCCGGGACTTATTTCGACTCGAAACGGGGGCACCGTCCATTATGCGCATCTCATTGATCTTACTCAGCCAGTTTCCCGTAATCGTCTCCCTTCGGACATCGGGGGGGGGGGGGGGGGGGGGGGGGGGGGCTGGATCGCTGTCATTATCGGGCCCTATTCTTTAGGAGTTGTTGTTAGCGTTCCTGACACTATGTGCATCGACTTGCGAAGTTTTACATCCACCTTCTCAACGTTTCTGCTTCTACCCCACACTGGAGCGCAATACTCCGCGGTTGAATAGCATAGTGCCAAGGCGGACGTTCTCAGGAGCGCTTGGCTAGCGTCCCAAGTCGATCCCGCCAGCTTCCTCAGAAGACTATTCTGCTTCTCTATCTTCCGGGCAACCCCTTCGAGATGCACCCGATAAATATTTTGGATGCGGCTCATATGGGAGTGGCTGGTCCCCGACTAGGACATTCAGTTTGCGGGTGTGCCAAGCACTGCATAGGTGAAATGCAGTGGCCACGGTTTTTGAAGTGTTCATCTTCAGGTACCACTTGTCGAAATAGGATTTGAGTCTGGTGACGTCCTCGCTAAGTACGCTCTCGAGACGGGTCCACACTTTACTCTGAGTAACGAGTGCCCAGTTGTCCGCGTATCCCAGCCTCAGGGAGGAAGTGTTCGGCATATCGCTTATGTAAACGTTAAACAACATTGGCGCAAGTACCGACTCCTCAGGGACCCCATTCTTCAATTTTCTTACTTTGCTCGTGGCGTCTCCCAGCACGACGTGGAATTGCCTTTCCCCTAAGATCGAAGAGAACAACTTCAAGGTCTTTTTCACCTTATGGTTTTTGCAAGTTTGAGCATCAACCCTTCGCATCAGACCGTATCATACGCCGCTGATAGGTCTATAAAGACAGCACCTGTTTGCTGTTTTCTCTCGAACCCGTGCTCAATATGCTCTGTAAGGGCAATGACCTGCTCCGTGGTGCACCTCCCTTCCCTGAAGCCCGCCTGCTCGGGTGGCAGGGCAGCCTCTAGGACCGGCACTCATAGGTTTAATAGAACACGCTCCAACAATTTGTAAAGACAGCTCAGCAGCTATATGGGTCTGTAACTGTCGGCCTCCTTCGCTGGTTTCCCTGGCTTCAGGATGACAACTATCGTCGCATGCTTCCATACTTGTGGAAGCTTTCCTTTTGCAAGGACGTCGGACATTGCCTCTGCCAGCCAGGCCCGTGCCCTGGGGCCCAGATGCGTCACCATATCGGGATATACACAATCTATCCCTGCTGCTTTGCCGTTCTTCACATCGTTAATGGCTGCACCCAATTCTCGGGAGGAGAAGCAGGGCAGACCTGCTCAATATAGAGAAAAAAATTCCTCCCACTTAGCCATCTGCAGAGTTGGAGAGTCTGCAATCTCGGGATTGTCACTCCAGTTGTAACGTTCCGGTCTGTGTTGCCTATGCGTGAAGTCGTCGAGGACTGTTTGCTGAACCTACAAAGGATTTCCGTTGGCTTCTTTTGTCACGAGGGTTAGGTCAGGAGTATACACCTTCTTATGGTATCTGAAGATATACTTGGTCGTAGGATCATATACTAGGTGCAGATCGTTACAGTCCATCCGTATTTGAAGTTGTATAACAGTCTCGTTGCAGTATCGGTATCCCCACTGGTGGTGGTGGTTAGTAAAGTCAAATGAGCTGATAAGGACTTTGTATTGATAATGATTTTGTGATTGGAAGAAGTATTCCCTCATAAAGACATACACAAAACCACAAAAATATCTCCTCTCAAGAAAACAGAAAACCATATTGACCATCTATGTATCAATAAAACTTTTAGAAGATCTCGCCAGGGTGTAAAAGTGCACAGGGGTGCTGATCTTGCCCCAACCACAACCTTTTGGTGGCATAAATCAAAATAAAACTAAGACGAATTGACATAAAAGAAGCAAGACATACATCATTCAATGTCATCAAACTTAATGACAAAGGGATCGAGACTATAATGGCCTCGGACAATAACGAAGTCTGATACTTCATTGTCCAAGACGTGGGAAAGTCCGAGCCTACTAAAACCAAGCAATTTATAGAGTCAGGCTTTGTCTCTGACTATCAAGTCACGGACTACTTGTGCGGAGTCTCAGACTAGAGATTTCAATCTATTTTTAACTTGGGATTCCCTTGGAAAGTATGACAAAAAGTCACAGAAATGTGTTACTTTTCCAGCCTCCAGCTTCACATGAAAAGTATGACAGAAATCATATCTATCTCCGCTTCTTGTTGGTTTTTTATCGTTTTTCCCCACAAAGGAGACTTTCAGAAGCTCATAATAATCCTGTCCCGAACAACCGTCCCGGCAACTGTTTATATTTTTTGCGATTGTTCACATTTGATTTCCCAAATTTTAAGAAGCCAAATAGTAAATAAAATATTTTGATTCTACTTCTTTCTTTTTTTTACTTACTTACTATGACTATTATAATTATTATAATATTATTTCAAACCATTCAAAATGTAAGTAAATTCATGTTGACTTATTGTGACATCAATATTTAACAAAATGCCCTATTTGTGTCAATTTTTTACCGTACATGTTGTTTTAATTATTTGATTTTTTGTAAAATTAGCGGCAAATTTTGGCAAATTTTGCTATTTTGATGGCAAATTTTGGCGTTTGAAATGGCAAAAAACCGCGGGGACAGATAATTCCCGACCAACTGTTGAGCAAAACAACTCATAATGGTCGCACAAAACCCACTGGTCACTCATCGAGCAGCGTACAAGTTTTTCATTCTTGTTCACTGAGGGGGGGGGGGGGGGGGGGGGGGCTTTGAATGTGATAATGTGAAATGGAACTGAATCTAAAATTCTTTATCCATGTCATTTTTGTGCATTATCAAATTGATATAATTATTAATTTGTCCTCTCCATTCTGAGTTCCTTGTTGTGGGCAATCTGTCAATAATATTGCTCTTCGCCAATGCCATGAAAAAGAATTCCGCGCTTCGCCCCACTGGAGAAATACTTGAAAATTTTCCTCATTGTGACAATTTTGCATGTTTAATCCATATTGTTATCATTTAAAAAAAATGAATGCAGACATCTTAATAGCCAGCTACGCCTCTGGCTTTCAACTGTTAAAATGAAACAATTGTTAATGTCAAGTGTGTACAAAGACTACAATTTGCTGTGTCATTTTAAACCCAGGGTGGCAAGGTTAGTGAGTAGTACTCATGAATCTCGTGAAAAGTAAACCGCTGGTCAAGCCTCTGGGGAGTTTAGTGATCGTAATCCAACACAATTCACTGCGTATAATAGTGTTTTTATAAACCATCCATTTGTTCACTCATCCCAGACCCTTCGCTTTTTAGATAGCGTAAAGAATAAAACTCTCAAAGTTTGATACTGTAACCGGTGAAAACAAATCGGCTTAATGTCACTAAACATTCTTGTGTTTGAGCCTATTTTCTATCACATCAATAAGAAGGTTCTGAAGATATACACCTCAACGCGGGCACACCGGACTATAAATTTGATACAAATTGCTAACGAACCATATATATTATACCCATATATTGTGTTATGCGTAAATCGTTATGTTGTACTATCTTTCTTTGTCAATATTTATTGTTTTAAAAGGTTATACTGACTGGTTGCATTTTGTCCATTTCATTTAATACGATATCTTTAAGTCACGGCAAATTTTGCTGTCAACATATATAAAAAAGAAAAGTTGCGTTCATTTCATTTACACTAAGTTTTTTTTGAGAGAAGATACTGTACACGAGAGTGATCACTGTTTGCCACAGTTGCCAACAAAAGGTTGAAACAGGAGTTTTTAAATGAAAACATGCCAATTTTGAGAAAAACAAGATGAATGTAAAATTAGAACGGCAAACTCTTTCAGCATAGTTCATTAAAACGTTTGATAAAATCTCTCATATATGTAACTGCTGAGGCCCTTTCGGATAAGGATTCAAAAGTCCCATTACCAAGAATAGCATGAAAATATAGGTGAATACTATTTCAAATGTAATCGCATATATGAAATGATTACAAGATGTGAGTGGAAAACTCTTTATTTGTGATAGTAAGGAAACTGACTTTGTTGGGAATTCCTTTGCACATGGAAGTCTGTCATCAATTTTGCCAATCCGTTGCAATAAAAACACGACTACAAATATATGCTGACCTACAGATTGGTTCAGGACCGTCTAGATTCATTTTTCAGCAGGATTCGACATCGCCATGGAGGGAATAACAACTCCACATCACTCCAATTCAAATAGGGTCTAAAAGCTCTTCTATTGAAGAGAGGTGTATTTCCATCAGACAAATGTAACTGCACCATGATAGAGGAAGCTGAAAACACCACTGTATAAAGGGAAAGGCCCAACGCAACAGATCCGACTTTGCTACTTTTTGTCCAGACCCATTCTTCTCCAAGGGAGTATCACCAACATGCTCTTTATTATATAAGGGGATCAGTAGGAAAAACTGTGGCCAAATGGTGAAGTGTGTAAAATGAAAAATATCTATATCACCTTCCAAATGGAATTTCCAAACTTTTATGAATCTTTGCTCACCCAAAACAAGAACGACGGCGGTCTAATATTTTTCAGTGATATGTATAAAATCATCAGAAAATGCAACCCCACATTAAGAAAATACTTTGCCGGTACAGGGGTCTATTATTTCTGCAGTTACACCTCATCGTACTCGCAAAATCAACAGACCTGCCATTTGTAGTGTAAGTGTAGTAGTAGTAGTAGTAGTAGTAGGAGGAGGAGGAGTATTACCGTTCTGTATTTTTTATAATCCCTTCTCAAA
>NW_027625288.1:82374-87374 GCF_034508935.2 Berghia stephanieae
TGGAATTATTGCCAAGATCCTACGCGTCTGTCACAGTTTCGGGACTATCGGCTGACACTTTTCTAAATTAAATGTCAATATTTTTCTATGACAGCGGATTGGAAATCCAAGTAGTTCTGAAGGTTATCCAGATAAGTATTCACAAGTTCTAATTGTGAGTGAAGACAAGGCATTCTGGTTGTAATTATAATACTTGTAGATCGCTTATTTGAATTCTTTACATAGAAATTACCACGTTCAAGTTCATTTCCAGTTTTATACATAACAATCATATGGAATAAATTGAATGATTTTTTCTTTGCATTAAGAAATCGTATTACCGCACGAATTTCTTGACCACAAATATTCTGTGATATCTTGTATTTACGTAGAAAAGTTTGTCAAATTATCTCTTAAAATTTCATCACGTGCGCAATGATAGATCTTAGATTTTTCAGTTTAAGATTTTAGTTACACAAACGTCATGATTATCGTCCGAACTTAAACTGGTACACCCTTCGTATAAATAATTAATTGTGTATAAACTTCTTTATTAGAACTGATAATTATCGCATTTAAACATTTAGTTAATCACAAATATTGATAATACTTGAGCTGATTAGAATTGATTGTGAACCAAGGCTGAATTTCATTACTATCATGGAGTGCTCGCATTTTATATTACTTGTCGCAGAACGGCCAATACTAGTGTGTGATTATATATTTCCGAATGGCCGCAAATACGTTTATTCGACAATACACTTGAGACTGTTTTAATTACAGCAATTGGTTTTCCTTGTAAGTGATGATGACACTTCGGTTATACAAAGAATTCAAAATCACGTTCGAATTCAAAACTACTTGTTCCAGTATTGTTTTGTTGAGTGCTCACTTGTTGAAAAAGAATGTCTACTTACATTAAAAAGAACTAAATGATAATTGTATAAGATGATACAATTTAATATAATTTTATAGATGAATGGCGATCAAGTACAAATAAATGGCATATTAGGTATCGTATCCAACTTTGGAGGTGATGATAATGTCAGACATTGAGTGAGGACGTTGGGTTCAAATTCCAGTCTGAGAGTACTTGCAATGCCTTTACCGTCAAGACCCGAGCTTGATAAATTATTGCCAGCACTTTAACTGGCAAAGACGAGAAAGAAGCTCTGGAGTCTTTATGGTGGAAAACAAAATTAGTGAAGTGCTCCACAAAGTTCCGAGAGAAAGATATCAATCTTTAAAATAATATGAGGAATGGAATAGTGTGGCTGTCAGGCGTAAGTTCTTGAGAGAAGTGAGTTATGAAGATTAAATCAATCATCTTTTATATAAGTGGCAACGTGATCAAAGATTGACAGATAAGTATTCACTATTTTGAAATTAATTCAAACAGAGGGCATTAAAGGATTGGTAATCTAATATTAGAGTGTTAAGTTTGCTGAGCATACTGAAATATACCACGTGAGATGAACTCCGTTCGCACGTTTGTATTACTAAAATAAGCGTGAATAATTGTTTTGTGACAATAGGGAGAAGGCAACGCACAATCATTACACAAAATGTGGGGTCGACAACTGACTTCAAAATTTGAGAAGTACATCTTAAATTGTTGATTTGCAATGTGTTTATTTTATATCAATTTATAATCCTACCCTTTTTACCGAACACCTTGTACATCAATCGTCGAATTAAAATTTTCACCTTATTGTCTTGAAAAATTGTGAATTGTGTATAACTTTCAGTAGATCGGGTTAATTGTTCTAAAGTTTCAGGCTTGCATTATCTATATCATTTATAGCTTGAAGGCTGCATGCTTGGTACAAGTCTCATATCTTTGGGTATAGATTCAGTATTAATTGTCCAAACGCCCAAACATATTACCGCTTTGAAGCGGGTTCAATATTTGGAATGCTAGTCACGTATGAAATAACGATTGATGTCAGTGTTAGCCACTTTAGGACCCCCCTTTTATGAATGAACAAGCATAGGTGCCCGTTCAATGAACGGGATGATAGGTTGATCAACAAAGAAATTAAAATTCACGTGACAACTGAACTCATTGCCTATTGTCTAATGTATTGATAATAACGGCGCTTATATATATATATATATATATATATATATATATATATATATATATATATATATATATATATAGGGTGAAAGAAAATAAAAGGCCCCACTTTGGATGTATGCCATTTTAAGAGTAATAAAAGTAGACACTTGTTCTTTTGACACAATAATCATTTTGTATTTAATAATAGCCATGGGGAATTCCTAAAAAATTTAACAAGTAGTTATTATTCTACAAGACTTTATAAAAACGTACCCTAAAAACACAATATCAAATTTGCGTCAGGATTTCAAAAACTTTATACGTGATCGGTCGAACCGCCGTTTTGTGACGCTACAGTACATAGGCGTTTTTTCCAAGAAGCAATTGAATGACAAATATCATCAATAGTTATTCTGTCCCAAGCATCTTGGATTGCTTCTTTCAATTGCTCTTCATCGAATACTTTTTGTCTGCCCTTGTGCACAATGTTTGACAAAATGCTTGTAATCCATAGGATTTAAATCAGGGCTCATAGGAGGCCATTCATTTTTTGTTATGAAGTATCCACTAAGAATGTTTGTGTCGAAATACCCGTTTAGGATCTAGTCCCGTCTTGTTCGAAAATAAACGAATTATCAGGATACACTGTTAAGCATGCTTGTCACAGTTTTTTCTTAAGCAGTACCGTATAATTTTCTGCATTCACTTTTGTTGTTTTGTTATCGCTGGAATGGAGTCGGGTTTTGCCGTTCCAACTAACCCGTCCCAAAACCATAATTTATTTTGACAACCTATTACTCTCGTGGTAAAGTCTATCCAGTGAAATGTCAGTTTTTCTACTATTGTACACATCGTCATTCTGACTTTTTCTTGCAAGTTCAATAGTGAAGTCTTTTTCGTCAGTAAAAATGATATGATTAACGTCATTGTGGGTGAATTTGTCTAGTAAAGCTCTTTCTCGTGTTTTGCGTTTTCTCTTGACGTTTTCAGACTTTCTTCTAGTTTGATTCACTTGAAAGGGCGGAGATTAAGATATTTTTTTATAATCTACGTACGGGAAAGTCACTTATGCCTAGGACACCAGCAACTTCATGAGTAGAGAGATGGGATCCAGGATTGTCTTCTTGAGACAGAATAGCATCTTCCACGAAGTCGATATTTTCCTCTACCCTTACTTACTGAACGGGGGCGGCCACCAACTTTTTTTTCTATGAATTGACCCTTCTTTTCGTACTTTTGTAATGATTTTGTTAACCTTCCTGACTGACTAGTTCTTATTCGGAAATTCTTGAACAATCATTTTACTAGTCCAGCCCTTTTCCTCGAATAATGCTTTAATAACATTTGTATCTTCCTCAGAATAAACCATGGCTTTTAGTTGTCAGTTTTAGGAATTCTGCTTTCTTGTTTTGATTGTGTTCAACACAGTGCAAATGCGTAAAATGAAACAGGAAGTAAACGGGGTGAGCTGCACCCTACTCTTGATGCAAAATCTTGCCCAGTGAATCGACAGGACGTTCTTAGTAATTCATGATGAGAATTTCTCGAACTCTTGATATGACATTTTTAGTGATATTCTTTGAACAGCTATAACTCTTGAACCTTTCATTCATTTTTCTTGAAATTTGAAATTCTTAGAAACAAGTTGTTATATTCATAATGTAAAAAAATTTGTGATGATTTATAAATATTATCATAGTTTTAAAGAGCTCTACTTTGGGGCCTTTTATTTTCTCGAACGATATATATTTATATAGATTTCTTTCAAAATGCGTCTCAAAACATTTTGTTGTAGACGAGCGCCTTCAAAACTGATATCTAATTGAGCTCTGCAATTTTTAAGCCGAAAATTTGTTCACTACAAATCTTATTCTTTCACTCTCTCAAGCCGCAAATAGGTAGATGAATAAATTCCAGAGCTAGCTACGCATGGTTTTAATATTGCCCTTTCACGCATGCGAGTGAATGAAGTCAAATGTTTTGAATTATAAACGCACGTGTTTCTATTGAGTGGGATTGTAAGTCATGGCTAAGTTTGGAAACAAAAGGAGAGAGATAGATAGACAGAGAAAGAGAAAGAGGGAGAGAGAGATAGAGAGAGAGAGGGGCAGTCAGATAGGTAGATAAATAGACAGACAGAGAGAGGGGGGGGGGAGAGAGAGAGAGGGAGAGAGAGAGAGAGAGAGAGAGAGAGAGAGAGAGAGAGAGAGAGAGAGACAGACAGAGGGAGAGATATATATTGTGGAAGAAGGAGGGGGTATGAATATGTTGTGTATGGATGTGGGCAAGTGTATTGTTAGAATCTAACTTAGATTGCACACTCACGTCAATGTAAGTGAATATGTGTGAGTGTATGTGTGCGTGTGTGTATGCATGTAAATGAATGAAAGAGAGAGTCATTTGGAGTTCGAAAGAGGTAGTTTGTGAGCACATGAAGGAGAGACAGGTTTTCTAGAAATACAGTGGTCCCTGATTGACGCCTCCAAATTGCCTAGTAACTGATTCGCCATTTTTAATTTTTGGAGATTAATTTCAAAGGAGGGGTGCACTCTTTTCATTACAAAAATGAATCATTAATTTCTTTATTCATTTTTATGTAATTTTAGTTAAAACTTAAATTGATTTGTTAATTTGTTTTAATCAGTTGAAGTCTTCTCAAATAGTATTAGTTTGAATAACTGATTCAAATTAATTTGTAATGGAACACACCACTCAGAGGTTTTTTAGAAACAAATCAAGTGCACATCGTTTGGTTCAAGTATTGTTTTTGTTTGTTCACAAAGTGGCGATATCCATGACGTTCCATCTAACGGTTGACTGAACAACAGGTAGGAGGCGTCATCCTTTAACGTCTCGGAAGAAAATTTCGTTATTGGAAGTAAAGTCCTTCTCCCTTAGTCACCGTCTCTAGTTTGTTATGCCTTCTCGCAACCAAAATTGTGTTAATAAACCATTGTAG
>NW_027625288.1:92374-214874 GCF_034508935.2 Berghia stephanieae
AGCAAACAGGAAAAAAAATTACCAAGTCAATTATTGTAGATGCCATCTACTAGTAAGTTGTGGATCATATTGACACGACTATGTCACTAAATAAATAGATGCATAATGTCACAACAAAAACAACAAAATGATGTAAACTTATATTGCCTATATACATTTAATGAGAAAATATGATTTTAACTGACTTTTCCGTAGTAAAATCATGGGGAATAAATGGCCCTCAAATAAGAAATAAATAGGACTTTTGAGTATTTTACTATGTGCAAGTCATGGGGGCCAAATGGACCCCAAATCAGAAAATAGGACTTTCTAGTATTTTTCTCTTTGCAAGTCATGGGGGCCAAATGGACCCCAAATCAGGAAATAGGACTTTCTAGTATTTTTCTCTTTGCAAGTCATGGGGGCCAAATGGACCCCAAATCAGGAAATAGGACTTTCTATTTTAGTATGGAAATAGGGTTAAACAAAATGGCGGTTTCGGTAGAACCCTGTAAATCCCTTAAAATATTTTTTTAACCCTAGAGGAAAAAGCAAACAATAATAATAATACGTAAAAAGATAACGGAGATACCAAGAGAGAACACAATCATGGACTCCCTAGCCAAGCTGACCAGATTTCCCTAGAATATCAGGAATTTAATCGACGAGCTCAAATGGCTTGTTCAGGATAGGTTGACCAGGATTTTTTTTCTCTCACTCCCCCCCCCCCCCCCCTCTCTCTCTCTATCCGTCAAAACGTCTTTTCAATAAAATATTTTCATTTCTTGCGATGTTGTCGCAATAAAATTAGTTGAGATGTTTGCAATTATACAAATGAATATAAATATACGTCAACGTTCATATGGTCAGCGTGTTCATCTGGCAAGTTGAATTTCTACATATGACTATAGTTGTGGGTTTAAATTCCACTGTCGCCATTAAAACATCAGGACAAAAAGGCTCCATGTTCCAAACTAATATTCCTTCTACCCTCTTAATTTTTAAAAAGTTATTTTAATACGCCCCCCCCCCCCACCACCCACCGAAAAAAATAGACCTGAGAACATCCCGCTCTTTTTTTCAATAGTTATTCCATTTTATGTTTCTATTTCCTCTTACTATTTTCATTTTGAGTGAAAAATAGATTGATCTAAATGATGAAATGATTGGATGAACATTCCTGTAAATAACCGTTTGTGGAGAGTGTTGGGAGATAAATATTAACTCCAAGTTGATATATTTAGAATTAAGGTGTCGTATGTAATTGTTAAAATGAGTCATTTAGACCCTTCTCATCACATTTTAATAGATCCGGCTTGTTCAAATTTAAATTATATTATTAAGGAAGGAGCTGGGAGGGGGGGGGGGGGGGGGGGGTGAGTCTCTAAGAGACAGAGGAGATAATCAGATTGAAACCCATTTTTAATGGAGAGTGTGTTTGTGTGTTAGTTACTACTTACCTTACCGTACCGGAGTTCCGTGTCCCTGAAGAGGTTGAATGTCATGGAACGCCATCTTCACGCCCAATGCCATTACCTAACAGTCGTTTATCTTTTTCCAGTTGTTGCATCCACCTTTCCTATCCAGGACTTCCTTGGTTTGAACCGTGCTACTAAAAACCGATAAAGATACCCCCCCCCCCCACCCTAAAAAAGAGCCCCAAAAAACTAACACCTGATAACATATTAAATTTAAGAAAAACAAGCATCAGAATAAGTGAAAAAGGTTTTAAGTTGAGTGTAATAAGGATAAAATTACCATACTCAATCTACCAATAATTTTCGAAATAGCAAATACCAAAAACATTAAAAAAAAACTCACACACACACACAAAAATGACAACAACAAACAAAAAGCAAATATATAATAATAATAATAATAATAATAATAATAATAATAATAATAATAATAATAATAATAATAATAATAATAATAATAATAATAATAATAATAACAACAACAATAATAATAATAATAATAATAATAATAATAATAATAATAATAATAATAAAATAATAATAATTCCCACTGAAATCCATATACAGTGTTTCTGTGTTTGCTCACTAGTGGTGTCAATATAGGTAGTTCCGAGTTTACTCCCCCTGTAATACTGTGTTCACTTTGCAGTGGTGTCGCTTCACATAGTCCCAGGTTCACTCCCCACCGGTGTTTACCTCATATAGGTAGTTCCGAGTTTACTCCCCCTGTAATACTGTGTTACCTTTGCAGTGGTGTCGCTTCACATAGTCCCAGGTTCACTCCCCACTGGTGTTTACCTCATATAGGTAGTTCCGAGTTTACTCCCCCTGTAATACTGTGTTACCTTTGCAGTGGTGTCGCTTCACATAGTCCCAGGTTCACTCCCCACTGGTGTTTACCTCATATAGGTAGTTCCGAGTTTACTCCCCCTGTAATACTGTGTTCACTTTGCAGTGGTGTCGCTTCACATAGTCCCAGGTTCACTCCCCACTGGTGTTTACCTCATATAGGTAGTTCCGAGTTTACTCCCCCTGTAATACTGTGTTCACTTTGCAGTGGTGTCGCTTCACATAGTCCCAGGTTCACTCCCCACTGGTGTTTACCTCATATAGGTAGTTCCGAGTTTACTCCCCCTGTAATACTGTGTTCACTTTGCAGTGGTGTCGCTTCACATAGTCCCAGGTTCACTCCCCACTGGTGTTTACCTCATATAGGTAGTTCCGAGTTTACTCCCCCTGTAATACTGTGTTCACTTTGCAGTGGTGTCGCTTCACATAGTCCCAGGTTCACTCCCCAATGGTGTCCATTTCCCATAGTCTTGGATTCACTCTCCACTGGTGTCCATCTAAAGAAGTGGATATATTCCTCTCGTGTCCATATCCTATAGTCTCTCGTTGTCTTCCCACTCGTTTCTACATCTTACAGCCTCCAGTTCATTCCTCATCTTTTCCACCGTCCTATAGCCCCAGGTTTATTCCCCCCTGTGTTCACATCTCAAAGTCCTAGTTTACTGTCACTGGTCTACTTGGCTATATGGTTTTGTGGTATGACACTCGCTTTAGGATCGGAATGTCCTGGTTCAGCCTCGCTCGGCGCATAGTTGAGTCCTTGCAAAAAGCCCTTGACTCACATTGTTTTACCTTCCTCATGTGTAAAATGGGTACCTGAGCATTATCAGCCGTCTCTGTCCGAAATAAAAGTGTAATATCTCCTAACAGGCGCCATGTCTCGTTCTATATGTTAAATGGATATTGCCCTATACATTTGAAAAAAAAAACCCACTTAAGTTCCCACTACATTCCGTATTCTCGCGTTTTTTCACCACTACTGTTCAAATCCCCGGTTCTCTAGGTTTCTTCCCCTCTAATATTGACACATTAAATGGTCCTTGGTTCACCTATTGCAGTTCAGCGGTTGGAAACACTATGTCGGTTACAGTGCTCTTTTGATAACAACATTGCTGTGAAAAAATTGCTGCGCAATTGTTCACTTCTTAAAGTGAAATTGCCTTCCTTTAGTTTTATACATTGAACTATAAATATCTAATTCACTACCTCCTGTAATAGTAAAAAGAGAGAATGTAAAAAGACTGTTGGATCCACATTATACGGAACTGGAATAAATCCCCACGATAGCTTCTTTATTTTATACTCGACTGACCTAAGGTCACTAATCTTTCTTCATATGATATGGATTCTACTCCATGACGCATTCTTGTTGCTCGCTTTTGCATATTTTCAATGTTGAAATCTTTTAACATGTAATCCGTGATATTTTAGCAATTTTACTCTCGACTTAGATTATCTAATCAGTTGTTTCAATTGTAGCATCGTTTGGAATAAGATGATATCCTTATGTTGTCCACAGCCGTAGTAATACTATTATAGGTATAAAGCAAGACACGAAATGCAAATTCTCAACTGGACAAAAATCTATGTTTAAAGGCTGTTATACCCTTGGAGATGATCGAAGGATCTTGGAAGGATGGTCGGACCCTGGGGTAAGTAGGTTTAACAATTGTATGTATTTAGTTGAGACAGTAACTTGTGTCTCTACTTGTAATACAGTCAATTATAGTGTGATGACAGGTAATGATTATCAGCAAACCGTAATTCTGGTGTTGGTTTCTTGTTGATGAAGAAATTTTTAATATATTTAAAGAGAGGAATGATGGAGTAAAATTGGTGTAGTAAAATGGAAGAGCATGAAACGGGGGGGGGGGGGGGGGGGGGGGGGAGATCATATGGCATGGTGTGTTTAGATTGAAGAAGATGAAGAGATTGAGTGGCGTGTTAGATCATGATAAAAGAAAATGAGCGGGGCCACCTGGCATGTTATGTCAAGATTAAAGAGGATGAGGGATGGTGGTCCCCTGCCATGTTGTGTCAAGTTTGAGGAGGATGTGAAGGTCAAGTTGTATGATATGGCAATATTGGAGAGTAGGAGAATGATCATCTGTCATTTTTTGCTAAGATTGAATAGGAGGGAGAGAGTAATCTGGCTTCTTGTGGAATTATTAGGACGATGAGAGGGCCATCTGTTAGTTGGGGCACGAAAGAGGTCATTTGTCATGGGGGAGTGTGGATCATTTGGAATACTGTAAAAAGATTTTAGAGGAGGTAGGCCATATATGGAATATTGTCACGAAATTGAAGGGGAGGAATGAGGAACGCATCGAATGTTGTGACGAGACCGATGAGGAGAGAGAGAGAGAGAGAGAGAGAGAGAGAGAGAGAGAGAGAGAGAGAGAGAGAGAGAGAGAGAGAGAGAGCGAGAGAGAGAGAGAGATGGGGGGAGGGAGCGAGAGAAATAGAGGGAGAGGGAGAGAGAGAGAGAGAGAGAGAGAGAGAGAGAGAGAGAGAGAGAGAGAGAGAGAGAGAGAGAGAGAGAGATCATCTGGAAAGTTTATGACACGATTGAAGGGAAGGTAGGGGGTTCATCCGAAATTGTGTGACAAGTTTGAAAAAGAGGAAGGAGGGTCATCTGGAATGTTGTGACAAGATTGAAGAGGAGGAATGGAGTCTCTCTGGAATGTTGTGACACGATTGAAGAAGAAAGATGGGGCCATCTAGAAAAAACAAAATTGAAGAGAAGGGAGGGTTTATTCATCTTGAATATTAGCACAATTGATGAGGAGAGGAAGGAATGTTGTGACAAGATAAAAGGGCATAGAGGGAATCGTCTGGAATGTTGTGACAAGATAAAGGAGGAGAGATGGACACATATGGAATGTTGTGACAAGAATTATTTGACGTGAGGGTGTTTTTAGAGTTTTATGAATTTTTGGTTGGTGGTTTAAATGAACTTACTAATATGGGCTCGAATCTAATTTTGTGGACAATAGTCTTTTAAACCTGCAGGTTATGAATTCTTCACAGACTGATAATGTTTGTTTTTGTTATTTCTTTTTTTTTTTTTTGTTGTCACTGGCTGTTTTTGTCCTTGAAATTGGACAAAGCCCGATGTCTTATTTTTGGACAAACACATAAGCCGGCGTCCAATCGTGATTGCAATCTTGATGCCAATATGAAAGAACGCCTGATTTGATACACAAATTTGTGACTGTGTTAGGACTTCTAGTGACTTTCCACGGATGTTTTTATTCGATTAAGGATTTCTTATGGTCTATTAAGGAGCTCATTTAGTCGATTAAGGATTTCTTATGGTCGATTAAGGAGTTCTTTTGTCGATTCAGTTCTTATGGTCGATTAAGTTCTTTTGGACCCTTAAAGATTTCATTTGGTCGAAAAGGGATTTCTTAGGACGATTAAGTATTTCTTTCGGTCGATTAAACTTTGTGTTTGGTCGATAAAGGATTTCATTTGGTCGAAAAAGGATTCCTTTTGACCGATTAAGGAATTATTGTGGTCTATTAAGGACCAGTTAATCAAAGTAAAAAAGATTTAATTTGCTTGGGTACTCATGAATTTACAAAATTTATGGAAAACTAAAGGTCTTCTCCATAATCTGAGAACATTAACGGTATTAAATGTAATAAGAATAATATGTCTTTACTGGTTTTGGATTTTAAAAATGCAAAAGGTAGAGGACTATTTATAACCAAATCAAAGTTGGTTTTTTTGTCAAAAACTCAGCACAGCTGATGCCATTTGGACTCATACATGGTTGGCTGCAAATATAAACAAGGCAAAGATAGACATCAACATTACCGGTTTTTGATATGCCATTAACTGTTGATACCATACGATTAACAAGATTATCAAAATACGTCAGGAAATAGAAGACGATGATAAATTAAGAATCCTACGATTTCAGTTGAGCAAAATGACCATTAATCCAGAATTTTACGAGGCTACAAACACAAAAACGATCAAAACCAGTGCCTGAACTCAACAAAGCCATAGCTTAAGCTCAATGTTTTTCGTAATATTCAGGGTGTCCATATGGTTTTCATCTTCCTCTAAGGAAAGGTCATGCATTTATGCTTATAACTCACAGGTCTTCATTTTTTCAAATAAGTTAGCAAAAGTTACACCACACCGGTACGTCAGAACCCTTTTTTTTGTAATGTGATGGCCTGTAACAATCTGGTCATAAATAGCTCAACAAAATTTCGTAGCCCAGTTTGGCAGACAATTACAAGACATGAAAACGATTTTTTTAATCTAAGAAAAAAGAAAATGGTATTCTAATTTTGCTGAGACACCTAGTGAACGTTTGGTATCGGAGATGCATACAAGAGTTATAGACCCATATGTCTTTGCTGTAGAAATGATTTTCGTGAATATATTCTAGAATGTTATGCTGCATCCCATTTTCGTGAATATCGGCCATAGAAATTTTTTCAGTAGGACGGTGTTCCTCCTCCTTGGACAAAAACCTTTCGCAAATCTAGGAACGACACGTTTCTAGAGAGATGTATCGGGAGAGATAGACTCGATTACCTGGCCGTCTGGGTCATCGGACATTTCTCCGTATGACTGTATGTTATGGGGCTACATCAGAGATATTGTTTATTCTGCTCCCATACTAGAAGTTGGCACGCTTACCATGAAAATCAGAGCTTTTATTGAGTCTGTCACGCCATAAAATAACACAACATACGGGAATTACTTAAAAATATGGAAATATGTTGAATTCTTTCATAGGTAGCCATGGCAACCATAAAGTTAAAGACAACAGTAAACAAAATAAAAAGTATTTTTGTTTTATAACTCCGTGTTTAAATTATATTGGCTGTTAAAGGTGTTATTAAATACGCAAGGCCCTTCATACATTAAATGCATTGAAGGATGTTTGGAGCGTCCTGCAACCATTTGTTTAAACATATAAAAGTATTGGATACTATATTGCTGAGATAAGGGAGGAAACGTTTCAGTCTGTCGAATATATGTTAACGATTGGGCAATTAGGATGTAGTGATCACTTGGAAAGGGAAGTGGATTAATCTGAATAAAGATTACTTCCATTTATAAGAAAGACACGAACATGCAAAGAATGGAAATAGATTGAATTGATAAAATAATATATTTTACCAAAAACGTCTTTTTAAATATTACTATAATATAATATCCAGACATGACAAGCACTTTTTGTATACACGGAAACACCCGACTTGCTATTTGGATCGGAAAGGTTAATTTCACTACAAACCTGATTACGATATTTGGAGGACATGAATTCACACCAAAAATTTCTGAACTAATTTTGAACAACATAGCAAATATAGAGGTCCTTCAGAAAAAAAAATTCTTCACTTTTGTTCGTTAAATATGGAAGACAATATATAAATAAATACCAAAATTATTAATATAAAACACTTTGGTGTTGATATTGTAGATTTTATCAAATGTTTTAAGAGTTATTAAGACATTTTAAAACAAATATTATACATTTTCACTGTCTGGACAGTTTATTTGTTTACATGTTGATGTGTTGAATGAGAAAGCATTGACAACCATCCTACAAATAGCTGACACTGAAACAAACAAGACGACATCTCACTTTGCCATGACACAACACAGTGACTCAATACACCTGCCACAGTCAAACCATGGAATCCCACCTCGCTTGGATAACACACGTAATAAAAGTCACTCAAGTAATCCTTAACTATTAGCGAATATGATTTGTAAAGACAATGACATGGATTAAAGAATCAACACACATGATTGAAAAAACACATAGTAATAGTGAAGTTTTACACAAGAACACGTGTCAACGATTCCCATTAAAGCAATGAACACACTTAGGAAAAAATCTCATAGTCCTGTTATCAACAATATTGCAAGTGTTCAAAATAAACTAGGAAAAATCTCCAATTAATGAAGATAAAATGTCAATCAATTAATAAGAAACATGCGTCTTTTATCGACATTATGCAAAATGACAAACGAGATATCATCAATGGCATTGAGTCATGGTTGGATTCTTCTATTCAGGATAATGAATAATTTCCATCAAAATTCAACATATACTGAAAAGACTGCAATTGATGAGATGTTTTTATTGCCATCAACCAGGAGTCTATAAGCTCGTTAGTTCCAGAACGGGAGGAAACGTTTATGATAAGTTGGGTCAAAATTGAAATTTAAGGTTTCAGGACACTGTACATCTTTCTACTATCGACCCAAAGTGGGGGGTGAAGTAAGTTTCGAGCTATTCAAGAATTGCAAAGTGAAAATAAGAACCATCACCAATGCATCTTCATAATAGAAGGGAATTTTGACTTCCCGGGTTGTGACAGGAAAACTAAAATATTAAAAGAAAAGACCCCTTTTACACAGCTACACATTGATTTATTAAAATATCTTAGACGTCACTGCACCCACTCAGCTCACAGAGGAACCAACTCGCATGGGGAACACATTAGTTTTATTAATCACCAATAATTCCAGTCTTATAATTCATCAAGATGTCATCCAGGCATCTCAGACAATGATGCAGATATCATTGAGGTTGACATGAACCCGAGAAATAATGTACAGAAACAGAGTAAAACCCTCTCTACAGAAAAGCAAACTGGGAAGGTCTGAGAAAGGAAATAGCTGAAACAGCTAGCGAACCTTTAAGTATGCCAACACTTAACACTGAAGAAATTTGGCAAAAACTCAAGCATTTTTAGAGATAGGAATTAGTGAACATAAACAACCACATAAAACGTGTAACAACAAAAACAGCCTTACGTGGATTACAAAGCCCATAAGAAAAATGATAAGACAGCGAGACCGGTGTTATAAAAAGTATATACAGATGAACGATTACAATTTTTATGAGAAATATACAGTTCTGAAGCATCTTGTATAAAAGAAATTACGTTAAAAATACTGGGACTTCGTGGAGGACATCATTAGCCTTTATGAGAATGGAAACCAGTTTACTGGTATTGCAAAAGTATAGTGCTACATTAAACACAGAAAAAATGGACAGAAATGGGATAGCCTCAATCATTGAAAATGGAAAGCTCATCACCACAACATTTGACAAAGCGACAGCCTTAAATGCCTAATATCAGTCTGTCTTTTCTAAAAAGCAACCTTTGACCTTGAAACAAATTGAAAAAGCAAAACAGCATAGCAAACAAATGCAGTGACATCAATAAAAGGCAGCCTGTGATAGAAAACAATTGTTACGGAACAGTGCTTTGTAAAACTTCTTCGAAACTAGGATCGTGCAAAGGGCAGAGGATCGGATAACATACAAGCAAGAGTTTTGAAAGAGACTGCATACCTTGCCTTCGTTTGATTTTTCAGAGATCACTCGACTTTGGTGAAGTCCCTGAGAATTGGAGAACAGCTTATGTTCTTCCCATTTATAAAAAGGGACAAACTATTAGCTTACAATTCATAAGTTAGACCTCAAAATAAATAAGAATGCATGCCACTGTCTGGTACCCACATGCAGAACGCCTTATTGATAAATTGAAGGCAGTACAGATACGAGCCTCTCGTTTTGCTACGGGATATTACGAGAAAACATCAGGTGTGAACAGTGTGAATGATCAACTAGAATGGATGTCGCTCCAAACTAGAGAAAAGCTCATCGCCTGACCATGATGTATAGGATAAAGAACAACATAGTAGCTATTACAAATCCTGACCTACAAACAAAGACACGAAGATCTGGGACTTCCGACATGGACAGAATTATCTCCTTGACATCTATCAAAAACCTCAGAAAATTCTCATTTTATCCCATAACCATCACAGATTGGAACAATTCAACACGAGAAATTGCATCTGAACCCACTTTAGATTTATTGACAGATCTTCTAGATTCCTGCTGAATTTTTAACTTAATGTTATTGCTCATGTCAAAAACTTCATGAGTGAAGGTGGACATTAAAGGAAGATACAGATTTAGATTAGATATCACTATCTGATACAGTTTCTTCAATTGTCGCAAATCTATGGATGATTGTTGGAGTGTGGCGGAAGTTGTGAATTCCTTCTTGATTGAAACTCGAAGCTAAGTTTATCTTTTTAGCACATGTATTTTATTACTGTTGCATTGTTTGTTTTTAATTTATGTAGCATTGATTTCTCACGTTTTGACTTTGGGATTCTGATACTTAGAGTAGATTCTATAACATTCTAGGGCCATTCCATCCAGCGGCGTGGCATGCTTACAGTATAAAGTGGTGCCAGACGAAAATGTCTTACACATGCTACATTTGTAAATCTAAAAGAAAGAAAAAAAAGAACATTAGATACTTGTAAAGTAAATTTGCATGGTGATGTTTCTATCCCTGCAAATCTTTTCAATAGTTTGTTTATAGAAATCACGAACAAATATATTGATTGGAGTTTGGACACTGAGGGAAATGGCTAAAGGGACACATGCAGACATTGAATGTCAATCGAACAAAGGGTAATTTCAAAACTTACAAAGTGTAAGAATGTAAACAGCCCATGGCCTATTAAAAGAGTACTGTAGTTACGTCATGAAACAGCCCCATTCCACTTCGGAAATCAAACATGACACCATACAAGATCTCTCTCTCTCTCTCTCTCTCTCTCTCTCTCTCTCTCTCTCTCTCTCTCTCTCTCTATCTATCTATCTATCTATCTATCTACCTATCTCTGTGTGTGTGTGTGTGTGTGAGAGAGAGAGAGAGAGATGAACGCGCGCGCACACACACACACACACACACAAAGTCAAACACGCATATTCACGCGAAGATCATGCATTTAGCATCACTATCAAGAAATGTTTGACTTAACTCGTTCACATTCCTTCATATCAATTTTTGCAGCATTAATAATAATAATCATGATGATGATGATGATGATGATGATGATGATGATGATGATGATGATGATGATGATGATGATAGATAAATAGTAATAAAATAATAATAATAATAATAATAATAATAATAATAATAATAATAATAATAATAATAATAATAATAATAATAATAATAATAATAATAAATTAATATATACAATAATCACGACAGAGAGAGAGAGAAACAAATAAACTTCTTATATAATCGTGATTTCGATAATAATAAAGATGGTCGAAGTTACCATACTATGACTATGACGTAAATGACCAACATTAGCTATTATTCCCCAGTCCAACAGAGTTGGAGCAAAAATTTCTCGGCACCTGAGGCGGGTTTTTCTCGTATGTGAAGATAGTAAAAATTCGAGCCATTTTCTCAGGTATTCAATGTGGCAGCACTATAGTAATAGCCTTAAATGAGCCAGCAAAAATCCGCTCCTTGCAATCGTTTGAGTGGGGAAATCCAGTCACTCGCTCAGCCATGGTACACAGTCGCTGACAGTCATCAACGGACTGTGTGAATCGGGAGAAAAGCGTGGATAGAAGGCGTTGTGACAGAAAGGGAGTCTGTTTCGCACTGTTGATAAAAGGCGATATATACCATTTCTCAGTTTTATATATTTTTAAAAATGCTGTTATCCATTTTTAAAACATGGATGTGGTGCCAGGCACCATTTGAACCAATAGTGCCACGCCCCTGATTCCATCATTATCACGTTGTTTTGATTATAGAGTTTCGCGTGAGACTGGACTTACACAATAAATCGGATATCCGCCGGCGATTTTTAGACTGAGATTTCTCAATCTTTATTGTAGATTCATCACTTTTGTTATTTAGTTCTTTGTATTTATAAGTTTATACTGAGGTTTTTTTGTTTTAAAAATCAATAGCATCAACAAAGTGACTGAATCAAAATCAAAACATCGATTTATTGAGAGACAATCACCTATTGATGTTTTTGATCTAATATCAACACATTTAGATGGGAATGATTATAAGTTAAAGACCATCTGGATTGGTGATTTCTTTTCACGTTTCATCCGAAATAAAGAGAACGATGGGTTTGTATGGTGTTGCTATTGTAAATTTGAGACCAAATATAGTGGAAGTGGTGTTCGATTACTAAAAGTTCACTCTAAAAGTAAATCCAATTAGACTTACATAATCATAAACATTTCAAATCAAAGACTCCCAGCAGCTGTACAAGCTACCAAATATAAAATAGATGGAACATTTTCGTATTCTAGTTTAACAACAGTGCCTCTCCCATATTGAGCAGCTCATAATTCAGATCTTTTAGGACTTACCAGGAAATACTCCACGGTGCCTTCTAGTCCCAGGCCAATTACACAATAGGATAATGATCATTTATGGCCCAGCATATTCTACCTCTTTCCGTGGCATCTCACCTTATTCAGTTAACACAGGAAATAGCAAATAAACAGAAATCACTAGCTTAAATGCACATGGAAAGACAAGCGGTCACATACAAGCTCCGCAATGGCTTATCTGAACCGGTCAAAGTCTTGCAAAATAGCCCGTTTTCACCCAATATTGATGAATCAAGTTCTAGTAGTTAAAAAAGAGAATTCTCATTAGTTTGTTATCATTGTAGTAATTTAAAGAAAAGTATTTGTGATTTATATGCTAGCATTGAAATGACAATTGTAAATGCAGAGACAATGTTTAAGACTGTGAGAAACACGTTTTAAAATGATCAGGCAGATTCATTTTACACATTTGATTTTAGCGCTTTCTGACTCAGGTGCTTTTTTGAGGTGATCATTAAATGGCTTTTGGGCTAGATTAAAAGAAATTTCACCTTTAATGATATTGATGGAGCTGAATGTCACCATATTCACAATGCTGTTAAAAAATCCGCATCAATTCTTGAGAGTGATTGGTCGCTTATCAAGCTCTTGGATGAAGTATTCAGTGACTTTGACTATAGTTCCGATGTAGGAGATGACCTATAGACAATATGTGGACTGATCGAGTTGTCAGAGCACACTCCCATTCAAAGAGCTGGACATAGATGGATGTCAGTCAATGATGCCTCACTTTGATTCTTAGGGGAAAATGAAGCTCTTACCGTTTTTTAATCAGTTTGGTTCACTGTAGATGAAAAGAAAGAACAACAACAAAAAGTGTCTGCTCTTCTCAAACATGTAAAGAAAGGCTCCAAGACTAGGATAATTCTCATATTACACAGACTTTAAAAAAAAACGGGCAGGCGGGGGGAAAGAAGGAGGATAGTCGGCAAAATCTTCAGGAAATCACAAGAAAGCTAATTACTAACTAATGCCATTGTCATTGTCAGCATTTTTCCTCGTTTTAAGACTTTCATTCTCACTTTTGGACAGAAAGATCAAATGGTGAATAGACATTTCAATGGGTCTGTGTTAGTTTTTAGGACCATTTTTACTTGCTTCTTAACTCGTGAATGTGTAAAAGAATTTAGTAGGGATATCAGCAAAGCCAGCATTGATTGTGATAAGATACGTCCTTTGAAATAATTTATGTAGTCGATGCTGCACAGAACATTATAATTGACACGGATAGTCAGGAAGCAAATGCATTCAGTAAAACAGTACACTCAGCTTTCAGAGAAACAGGGAAATATCTTAAGTTCAAGGTTCCTATTATCAATAAAACCCTACCTCTCTGTCACCGATAGATCCAGATTTATGTGGTCATAGCAGGGCTTTATTAGGCTTACAAGATTATTTTTGATTTGTTGCCAACAATAGTCAGGCCTGAAGAAAAGGATATATTTTCTGCTGCAGCTTCCAACCTCCAAAGTTTATCAATAAAAGAGAAGAAATTGGATAGGTGGTGGACATAGGTGAGATCAAAGCCCAAATATGAAATACTAAGTCCAGTAATGAAGGCTTGTCTTTCTATCTTCACGGGGTTTAGAGTAGAATCTTCATTCAGTGTAATGATTAATGTAATCACAGGCACAGCAAACAGATTCGATGTAGGGACATATGAAGCCAAAGTCCTTAAAGTTAGAGGTGAAAAGAACTGAATAATTTTTATCGAGAAGATCCTGTACATAGTCTTGTTGATTCACCCCTTTGCTACTCCATGCAAACAGTTGGAAAGAGAATGAAGACTAAACATGAAAAGCCAGCAAAGACAAAGGCTCCAAAAAAAAAAAAAAAGGTTAAATCATCAATCAATCAAAGAGCAGACGAATTAAGAATAGCAATAGAGATAAATACAGCCCACTGATCCATTAACTAAAACATAAGAAAAATAAATTTCAAGGCCATCCATGAAAAGGAAAATCTCTGATGCTGATGTTTGTAGTAGTAGTAGTAGTAGTAGTAGTAGTAGTAAGTAGTAGTAGTAGTAGTAGTAGTAGTAGTAGTAGTAGTAGTAGTAGCAGTTTATTATTATTATTATTATTATTATTATTATTATTATTATTATTATTATTATTATTATTATTATTATTATTATTATTATTATTATATTGTCATGGTCTCAAGTGAGTAAAGAGCTACTCGACTATGCATAAAGATATATGTAGAATGAGGCCCCAGAATTTACTAGTTACTATAAATGAAAAACAATTAACGATTTGTTTACAATGAAATAAAAATAATGATGAAATTTAATTAAAAGAGATAAACAGTGATCGTGGCAGTTACATATAGAGATGTGAATATATTACGTAACTTATGATAATATGTCAGATTCGTAAGTTTACGTTTCCAGGCAGTTGACAGGCTTGGATGATATATTCGTCTGATAACAGGCTCGGGCTCGTAAAATTCCACTTCCAGGCAATTGGTAAGGGGTTATTGTGTAACTCTTTGACAGCGGGCTTGGGTTTGATCCTTGAAGATTGTACAATCAAATTTAAAAGCTCCGGCGTCTTAATGGTGTAGATATAATATCTACAAAGTCCCAAAAGATAAAAATCTCCAGTATATATAAGGAATAGAGCGACTGGCCGTCCGGCATAGATTGTGGAGAGAAGTGAGTGTCGAATGTTAGACCTATCAGCTTTTATAATAAGTGGCTACGTGACAGAATGTAGAACGAAAAGTATTCACTAATTAGAAATTAATTCGAGGGAAGGCTATAAAAGGAAAGACGATCTAATATTAGAAGGTAAAGTTTATCTAAGCCTACCGAAATATAACTGGAGTGAGATGAATTCAGTTCTTAATAAAATAAAAATTTAATAAGATAATTGTGAACAACCTTTACTGTGACACCCCCCACCCACGTTTAAAATATACTCTTTAACCATTATGGGAAAGATAGATTTTACAAACGGAAGTAAATTTACTATCATGATACTCTAGCATTAATCCATTGTTTTGATTTGTGCTACAATTAAATTATTTATTAACTAGACATGGACTCTGAGCAGCGGCAGCGTAGTATGGTTCCTTCAATGTTCTGCTAAGGGGTGTCAATGGATGTGCGCTGTTAAAGTTTTCTGCGTAGATTTTTAATTTGTCCAAGTTTTCTGGCTTTCTCTCTTTAAAGAATGCGACTAAATCTGGGTTGCAAGCTTGATAGATTCGATTCTTCAGCGTGAGATAGTAAAGGCCTGCAAAGTCGTCTTGTTTTACGTTTGCCAACTCAAGCCACCGATTTAGAAATTGAGTAATTCGGTTCACGAATGTATTAAAGTCTTCTCCACTTTCCGGTTTTGCAGTGTGAAACCTTTCCTGGTAACCATCTTCCGTTAATCTAAATCTTTTTAGTAGAGCGTCTTTAATTTTACCATAATCATCTGCATCTTCAGTTGTTAAGGTATAGAAAACTTTTAGCGGTTCTCCAGATAAGCAGTTAATCAAGGCTGTGGCCCATTTGCTTTCTGGCCAACGATAACCTTTAGCCTGAACTTCGAATCGGTGTAAGAAGGATTCTAGACAGTCTGAGCGTTCATCGTATGTTGGCATGCGTGGAAGTTTCCCGAAAAATTCATCACTATTATTATGTTTTCTTTCATGACCGGTTTTTGTTTTTTCAATTTCCAGCATCATTTGGGTCCTTTTGGTTTCTTCTTCTGCTAAAGCTATTTGTCTTTTTAGTTCCCTTTCTTGGACTCTTTCTTCTCGTTCTTCTCTACGTATTCTTTCTTCATTTTCTTCTCTACGAATTCTTTCTTCGCGTTCTTTTTCTTCTCTACGAATTCTTTCTTCATTTTCTTCTCTACGAATTCTTTCTTCGTGTTCTTTTTCTTCTCTACGAATTCTTTCTTCGTGTTCTTTTTCTCTTCGCACCATGAAAATATTCTTTCCTGGGGTATTTCTAAGTCCTTTGCGAGACTTAAGTATCTTTTATATGCTTCCATTTTTGCAATAAATTAGTTACGATATTTTATATATATTATATTGACAGGATACTGTTACTGACTGTTTTATTTATTTACACTTACTGGAATGAACTGTTCTATTTTAAGAAATCTCTCTCTCTCTTATTTCAACTTATTATGTATGTTGAATTTGATGCCTTTTATCGTTATATCTTATAAAATGTGTCAATACAATGCGGAGTTATTATGACTTGTGTCAATAACAATGTGTCAATCGCGTGTACTCTAAACTATGTTACTAAGAAAAATTTATCACCAATGTTTGTGACTCGTCGCTAGTTTGTGTACAATTATTCGCAATGACGCTAATATACTAGAGTGTGATAACAATAATAGGATGCCAAAATAATCCCAAGTTATCTATCACTAAATATAACACGACGGCTAGTAGACTCCTTTTATTATTATTTAGTTTTTAAAGACTCACTTTTCAGAACATAATATATAAGTGGTTTTCGGTAACAGTAATATGCCAAAAATGCATTTAAAACAAATCACTATGCAAAACAAATCACGATGTCTATAGTTACTATGTGATGCCCAACTCATGTAAAAGAGAATAATGAAGGATATATTTACCAACTCAGTTCGTGGCTGGGACCTCTCTCTTGTTCAATGGTTGTTCAACAATTGTAATTAGGCATTGAAGAGTGTTTAACAGTGATGTCTGAAATACAAAACAATAAAATATCGTAAGATTTACAATAGTTACAAAATGTGTTCACAACACTGAGTGATTTGATGATAGGTGAATGAATCGTTATGGAATGTAAACATATTGAAAACAATTCATGAATGAGGCAAACAACAAAATGAAATGAGTGATATAATAACAAAGTGGACAAGGAATGAATGAATGAATGAAAAACTGAGTGAATAGATGAATGAATGAATGGATAATGTATGAATGAAAGAATGAAGGGAGGAATAAATGTATGAATGATTGGATAAATGAGTGAATAAACGAATGAATGGATGAATGAATGAATAAATAAATAAATGAATGAACAATGAATGAATGAATAATTTATAAATGAATAAATGAATGAAGGAATGAATCAATAAAATGCTATTCAATTTGAATGAAAGAATGAATGGATAAATTGCTATTCCATTTAAATGAAAAATGAAAAAGAAAAAAAAAATAATCCTATAAATAGGGAGTTCAATTAAAATATGATCAAGTGGGGCAATTAAGAGTTTTACAATTTAAACTTTAAAGTTAGATGAAATAGATATATGTAACTAAATAAATTCAATTCTTTATATGTGTCCCCTCCAAAATGTCATGGTCTCAAGTGAGTAAAGAGCTACTCGACTATGCATAAAGATATATGTAGAATGAGGCCCCAGAATTTACTAGTTACTATAAATGAAAAACAATTAACGATTTGTTTACAATGAAATAAAAATAATGATGAAATTTAATTAAAAGAGATAAACAGTGATCGTGGCAGTTACAAATAGAGATGTGAATATATTACGTAACTTATGATAATATGTCAGATTCGTAAGTTTACGTTTCCAGGCAGTTGACAGGCTTGGATGATATATTCCTCTGATAACAGGCTCGGGCTCGTAAAATAACACTTCCAGGCAATTGGTAAGGGGTTATTGTGTAACTCTTTGACAGCGGGCTCGGGTTTGATCCTTGAAGATTGTACAATCAAATTTAAAAGCTCCGGCGTCTTAATGGTGTAGATATAATATCTACAAAGTCCCAAAAGATAAAAATCTTCCAGTATATATAAGGAATAGAGCGACTGGCCGTCCGGCATAGATTGTGGAGAGAAGTGAGTGTCGAATGTTAGACCTATCAGCTTTTATAATAAGTGGCTACGTGACAGAATGTAGAACGAAAAGTATTCACTAATTAGAAATTAATTCGAGGGAAGGCTATAAAAGGAAAGACGATCTAATATTAGAAGGTAAAGTTTATCTAAGCCTACCGAAATATAACTGGAGTGAGATGAATTCAGTTCTTAATAAAATAAAATTTAATAAGATAATTGTGAACAACCTTTACTGTGACAATTATTATTATTATTATTATTATTATTATTATTATTATTATTATATTATTATTATTATTATTATTATTATTATTATTATATTATTATTATTATTATTATTATTATTATTATTATTATTATATTATTATTATTATTATTATTATTATTATTATTATTATTATTATTATTATTATTATATTATCATATTATATCATCATCATCATCATCATCATCATCATCATCATCATCATCTCATATATATATATATTATTATTATTATTATTATTATTATTATTATTATTATTATTATTATTATTATTATATTATTATTATTATTATTATTATTATTATTATTATTATTATTATTATTATTATTATTTATTATTTATTATTATTAAACAAACATCTATTAAAATGATGATCTTAAATCTTTCTTTAATTGAAAGTAGAAATCTCCAATTCCTCTATAGGTATTAGTTTTATACGGTAAACAGATTATCATTGTGGTGAAAAGGCTTCACGTGTCAAACTGTCAAACTTCTCTTTTCTGGATTTAAATTTCGATTTTTTAGAATATTATTATTATTAATTAATTTATTACCAAAGAAGTTAAACCTGAGTATTATCTACCCGAAACCATCACAGTGAACGCATCAAATGGGCAATAATAATACTTGATATCATAAATAGATGAAAACAGTTAAATATTTAGTGTAGATCTGAAATCCGTAAAGTAATTAAGTTAATACATTATTTTGAATGCAACGATTTGCGTAAAAACGCCAAACTGGCAATTTTTTACAGTGTCGAAATTGATTGTTTTTGAGAGTTTTAGCGTCGTCGGTACATATTTTATGATATCTGTTTGACTCAACTAACTTTCAAACTGACTTTAACTTATAAAAGGAAATCACATGACGTCCTAATGCTGTCACTAATAATTTATACTTATACCGACATCCCTTATTTATTATTTTTTGTATTTATTTTCAATTCCATTGTATTTATTTTCCAACAACAGTCTACACGTTTTTATAGGGAATGAGATTAGCGGAAGAGTAGCGTCCCTTGATTGGACGTCACCCATAGTCTGTGACGTTATCGGCTGAAAAGTTATTAGAGAGAGAACGTCATGTTGGTTGTGCGCATGCGTCTCTCGTCCTCGCTTCCGTCCCGCCTCCCCTCTTTTCACTTAATTAATTGCGCACCTTTTTAGAAAGATCTAGTATTCTATTTTAATTCGTGCTTCCTTACAAAGGAGCATACTATTTCCTGCCAACCAATGTTTTGTTTATTCATCTTAACTACGCCACTACCAAATCATCTCATACATTTGTGGTGTTTCATTTATCCTGCTTTATTGATAAAGGGGAAACCCGAAACGTTCATTTGATCTGTTTTTGTAATTAAATTGAAGCTTACATTCAATTTCAAAGTATTATTTTTTCTTCGAGCTTTGAGCAGCAATATTTACAGTGAATAAATTATGTCGAATGGAACGATTTGCGTAAAAACGCCAAACTGACAACTTTTTACAGTGTTGAAATTGGTTGGCTCTGAGAGTTTTAGTGTCGTCGGTACGTATTTTATGATATCTGTTTGACTCAACGAAATTTCAAACTGACTTTAAATTATAAAAGGAAATCAAGTTATCTGTTTATCTATCTATAAAAAGTACATTTCTAATTTTCAAATCTTTCAGTAGAGTTGTGCGCTGTATAATTTTTTTTATCGACTCAAATAAGCACATTGTTCTCCACAAGCTATATTTTTTAAAGAAAGGATGTGCGCGTTGGTTTTAAATTTTTTATTTTCATTTCTCATCTCCCTGATTTTGACAAGATTGACGGATGGTAAAGAGGGGAATGCCAAATGAAACACAATGAATTTGTATTTTACTAATATCATTCCATTTCTTTTCACCAACAGGTAGATAATTCATTGATGTTACTAAGAAGAGAAAAGACGGCTAGTCCTTGCTTCCGTGTTTTGGACATTCTATCTGGCGATCTATCTTTGGATATGACAAGATTGGAAAAGAAGATTTCTATACTGATTCTTTTATGAATGGGATATTCAATGACTGTGTATAGTTGGTAAATGTAAACCAACAAGAGATGTGACAATATCGATGTATAAATTGCTATTGTGGTTGTTATCAATTGATCGTTTTTGTCTCAAATAGTGAAATAATTGACCTATATTTTCTATCTTATCCAGTACCGTTTTAGACGTAATTACTAACTAGTAATACTGTGCAACACTAATATTCTTCTTCTTTTTCTTCATCTTCTTCTTCTTCTTCTTCTTCTTCTTCTTCTTTTTCTTCTTCTTCTTCTTCTTCTTTTTGCTCATTTTCTTCTTCATCTTCTTCTTCTTCTACTTCTTATTCTTCTTTTCTCTCCATCCTGTCTTTATTGCTGACCTTCAAATAGATGAAGGAATGTAACAATTATCACTTGATGACTAAAAGCAATCCTTTATATAATTTATTTCAATAGGTTTGCTGAATTCACCTTAATTAATTCACACGCTTGACAAATCGATGTCAGTGACGTCAATCATGAAAAATATATTTGTAGTTTGTTTTCTGTTAAAAGTCAATATTATTAGAAATCAAACTATACGTCAATGATTTAGGAAATAATGACTATTATAACAATAAAGATACCTTTTACAAATCATGTTATTTACAAAACATCATCGAGTCATGTGACATAAATATAGAACTTTTATTGAAAACCGACTAATATCGAGTAAAAGTGTTTAATTTTACACGATTAGACTTTTTTTTATTTTTCGACGTTTTACAATATTGATCATTTTATATCATACTTTTCATAAATAGTCCTATGGAATTTTTAATAATTATGAAGATAAATTTAGACTTTTCTGTATTTAATTCTAAAACACTAAAAGTCCTGTGGATTGTTAAGATTACCTTTCAATTGAACTGAAATGTTAAGTTTTGCTCCGGTTCTACTCTTCCAAATCCCCTTTTATGTTTGTCTATGAAAACTGTTATTCTGGAATAAATCAAATTTTACTGCTCTTTAAACGTCGATTAATTGTATTGTATGTTACAAATTTATTTTGTAAAATGTTTTTAAATTTGTCAATTTGTCATTGAGTGTGGCAATGTGGAATTACATCTCTGGGTTTCCCAGATATTATTATTCACATATAAACGTGGAATAAAGGAAAACAAATGCATAATATATGGTTTCTTGTTAAAATTTTGATTTGTATTATAATATATAATAATGTGTGTTTTGTGGTCTATACATGTATGAATGTGTTATAAACGTGGATGGCAAAAAAAATAATAGCAAAGACCTGAGTGACGTCATCTTCATTCTTACACACAAACTAACATACATAGCTGTCGTTGTTACTGTAAATCAAGGATGGTCAAGAAAATGAGTTAGATTACTTTTTATGTTGGCTTGAGGAAATTAGTTCGAAAAATCCTATTCGGGGTAAAAATTAGTTCGAGAGAGTAATGTTTTGACGATCTTTTGCCTTTTCTGCTCCAGCTGTGTAAAACCTCCAGCACAAAATTTGTTCATATCAGGCTTTAAGGTCACACAGAAAAACGTGAGCTTTTGTATAAAGCAAAATCTCTGAACAAATGGCCCCTGACCAACAGCAATAGGTAACATATAGAACGAGACATAACGGTTGTTAGGCGATATTACAATTTAATTTCCTACACAGACAGCGCTGTTACGGCCAGGTAATCATTCTACAGTTGATTACGGTGAGAGAGTTTGAATAATTATAATGATTATTATAATAAGATAATAATAATGATGATGATGATGATGATGACGATGACGATGATTATGATGATGATGATGATGATGATAAAAAAGATGATGATGATGATGATGATGATGATGATGATGATGATAATAATAATAACAATAATAATAATAATAATAATAATAATAATAATAATAATAAATAATAATAATAATAATAATAATATAATAATATAATAATAATATAATAATAATAATAATAATAATAATAATAATAATAATAATAATAATAATAATAATAATAATAATAGATAATAATAATAATAATAATAATAATAATAATAATAATAATAATAATAATAATAATAATAATGATAATTATAATGATATGATGATGATGATGATGATGATGATGATGATGATGATGATGATGATGATGATGATGATAATGATAATAATAATAATAATAATAATAATAATAATAATAATAATAATAATAATAATAATAATGATGATGATGATGATGATGATGATGACGATGATGATAATAATAATAATGATAATTAGTTACTGACTGACTTAAAGCGTTTGGCTTCCTCATCATCCGATTGGGACGCATCAGCTGCCTCTCTAATCATCTGTGTCATTTCCTATCACAGTTCACAGTCTTTTGCTGTGGGTGCTAAGTTCATAAGGTCTTCCTTTGATTTTAATGTTTGTTATTTTGAAGGAGTTTTAGGTCTCGATTGAGGACAGTATAAATTGACATGGGTGGTCTACCTTGATAATTCTTGTGTCCAGATGGGATGAAAAACCTATTAATGGCATTATTAGCTGGTATATTTTCATCTATTCTGAGTATATGCCCAGTAAGCCCCCATCTTGCCTCCAGGATAATAATAATAATAATAATAATAATAATAATAATAATAATAATAATAATAATAATAATAATAATAATAATAATAATAATAATAATAATACTGATATAATAATAATAATAATAATAATAATAATAAATAGTAATAATAATAATAATAATAATAATAATAATGATAATAATAATAATAATAATATAATAATAATAATAATAATAATAATAATAATAATAATAATAATAATAATAATAATAATAATAATAATAATAATCATAATAATAGATGGTTTTTATATAGCGCCCAATAACAACTATACTGAAAGGACTGACATATTAGGGAGCGTTCACATATTACGTCATCAGCTAGGGGGGGAGGGGGGTCTACCAAATGTTGACATGTGTTGACATGGGGGAGGGGGGGGGGTCAGACCCAAGATGATGTCATCAAAACCGATTGCAAATTAAAATTTTATGTCCCCATTGTATCGTAAAACATAAATTATCAAGAGTTTCTGATATTAATAAAATGATTGAATGTGTTTTATCAAACGTTGATAATCAATGTTTATGGTTTGAAAAATGAATAATAAATATTGTGAAATTAAAGTTATCTTTTAGTTTTTATTAAATTAGATGACGTCATCATCTGTTGGGGGAGGGGGGGGGTCAGGTCAATGATGACAAGTGATGACGTGGGAGGGGGGGGGGGTCTAAAAAGGGCAAATTTTTGATTACGTAATATGTGAACGCTCCCTTATGGAATCTTCAGCTCCCGCTAGTGGGGGCCAACTAGAAATCTAGAAAATTCAAACCAAAATAACAGCAGGGGCATTATACTGCAAGATCTACCTTTTTAGAGAATGATTGTGAATGCTGGGTCCAAAAAATATTTAAATTTAATTATTACTATTATCAGCAGTGAATGATTCAGGATGATTTCTTTAGTGTATCAAGTGGTACCTTTACAATCAAGTCCTGAGAGGCCAGTTCGGCTAAGGACACCAGCTGCCACCAAGATAAGACTTACAACAATAAAAAATATTATAGGTTTCATTTGTTTGTGCTCCATGATGAATGATAAAGATTAAAAGAACATGTAGATAGTACAATACCATTTAAAACAGAATAAACCCGACTGACTGTTATTGTCAATTATAAGTGGGACTGGAACTTGTTTTATTCATTACTTATTGTATTGTAAACGTGATATCCTTAGACAGTATACGAACCATTAATCATTGCTGTTTAATATTTCCATGTAATCTGTAACAGGGAAATCATAAGATTTGCAGACCTCTATATAATTTAATTATAATTAATGGGGCGATTCTATGAGTGCAGGAGCTGACAACCTATCTAAAACGCTCACTTGATGTGGAGAATTATCACATAAAATTTTCTTTAAAAAATAATTGAACATCCACCTTAAATACCACATTACACCTCATATAACCCCGTAAATCCCCCCCCCCCCCCCCCAAAAAAAAAAGCCCCAATCCAACGACAACACTCCAAAATTCAAGATACAGACACCAGAACCATTTACAAGCACGCCAAACATCTAAAGACCACCACTAGACAGATCGTTTAAAACAGCATTGACATTTCCAACAAGAACAAAAATAACAAGAAGACACTCCATCCCCTAATCCCGTCATCACAGACATCCTATCTAAAGGGAACTGCCTCTCTGGATAGGAAGAGAAAAGCATCACTTTTGGGGGGAGGGTAATAGAAAAGTTCAAAGTCGGCCATTAAACGAAAAAGCAGCACAGGAATGAAGTTAAAAGCAAGCAACATAACACCCTAACTCAGACATATAGACACATCTCCATAACATACACATTCACATACACGCACAACACATACCACAATAACCCAACACCACCACAAATACACAGGACATGGCATACAGTCATACACATAAAATATACACGCACCCACAACCGTATACATACTGACATAGAGTAACACACCATGAACAACCAACATTATAAAACCCATAACCCCAAAACACACAATAACTTCACACAAAACACACACAAACAATGACAAACAAACAGACAAGAGCCTAACACACATACAAAAACGGTATTAACAAAAAGGGTCAACCAATAAGGCATGCTTATATGACTGTCATTGACTGTAAACAGTGAACTATAATTGTCAGATTTTTCATGAATGGCGTATGTTTTTCCAGTTTTTCTCAGATGTCCTTCTATCAAAAGTTGTAAAACTTTGTGTCAACCTCCGAATCAGTTCTCTTAACTGAATAAAGATTTAGCCCGTATTGGTGCCATATGACAAAATACATTCTTCATCAGGACCTATACAAAGCTACGTTAAATCCGCTGAGATAAAATTAGAGATCTTACACTGCTAAATATGTAACATTTTCAAATCACAAAGTAAGAGATGAATTCATCGTTTTTCAAAAAAATCTTGTGCTGACATGGTAGTTCCGGCTAGTTCACACACGCATTAACTGTTATAAAGTAACAACTTATGTAGTTTGCATCCAATTTTGACTTTATAATTTATTGTACTTTTTTATTTACATCACATCGCAATTACCGAAGACTTATATGAATCAATAGCTTTAACTCATTAGAACTAGTGATTAAATACTCAAAATTGTCAAATTAACAATAAATGTTTTTATTTAACTTTGAAAAATGGTATCTGTGCATGAACGTTCCAAACAGCATTTAAAGTTTTCTTTTAAAACTATAAGCTCTTAAACAATACGATGTCATACGGAATCGTTATAAGTTCGTCTCTTGAAAAGCTGCGAAAAGAAGTTTACTTGTATATATCGATAAGCCATTAAAGAGGACAGCTATGGAATTTGAATTTCACAATCAACCCTAAGTTTCGCAAGTTATTGTTGTTAGTTGCATAGAATTAAACGAATGAGAATACGTACGAAGCCTAAAAAGTGTCCACCAATGAAAGCATTCAGCGCCATTTTGTTGTTGGCTGAGAATGTAGTCATTACCATACATTCGGTATCTATGTCAACATAACGACACAAGAAAAACAACAAACAATATAAAAATCCACAATAAAATGTTTCAGAACTGTTGCGTATATTTATGGCACAACGAAGCTGTCAAAAAATGAAGTTAGATAATGTGTGTAATCATGTATTATAATAACCTGTAATGTGTTTTCCAACCACCACATCATCTACTACTACAACCACCACCACAATATCATCACTAACACTACTACTACAACCACCAGCCCCATATCATTATTACTACCACTACTACTACTACACCACCAGCACATCATCATCACTACCACTACTACTACAATCACCACAACCACATCGTCATCACTACCACTACTACTGCAACCACCACCACCATATCATCATCATTACCACTACTACCACAACCACCACCACCACTACTACTACAACCACCACCACATCATCACTACCTCAACTACTACAACCACCACCACAATAGCATCACTACCACTACTACCACAACCACCAGCACCACATCATTATCACTACCACTACTGAACCACCACCAGCACATAATCATCACTACCACTACTACTACAACCACCACAACCACATCGTCATCACGACCACTACTACTACAACCATCACCATATCATTACCATTACCACTACTACTACAACCACCACAATCACCATATCATTACCATTACCACTACTTCTACAACCACCACAACCACATCGTCATCACTACCACTACTAATGCAACCACCACTACCACCATATCATCACCATTACAACTACTACTACAACCACCACAACCACATCATCATCACTACCACTACTACTACAACCACCACCATATCATTACCATTACCACTACTACTACAACCACCACAACCACCATATCATTACCATTACCACTACTACTACAACCACCACAACCACATCGTCATCACTACCACTACCACCATATCATCACCATTACAACTACTACTACAACCACCACAACCACATCATCATCACTACCACTACTACTACAACCACCACCACATCATCATCACTATCACTACTACTACAACTACAACCACCACCACATTATCATCACTACCACTACTACTACTGCAACCACCACCGCCATATCATCACCATTGAAATATTTATTTTTTTTTAAATTGAGCTTTATATAGTGCAATATCTACTAAATGTGCTCAAAGCGCTTTACAAGGGGTCCCTGGTCAACATTTAACATGTAGGACGGACATGACGCCTGTTAGGCGATATTACAATTTTTCGGACAAAGACAACTCTGTTAACGACCAGGTACTCATTTTACACCTGAGTACGGTGAGAGAATGTGAGTAAAGAGCCTTTTCCAAGGACTCAACTATGCGCCGAGCGCGAGGCTCGAACCCAGGACCTTCCGATCCGAAAGCGAGTGTCATACTACTAGACCACATAGCCGCATCATTACCACTACTACTACAAACACCACCACCACATCATCATCACGACCACTACTACTACAACCACCACCACCACCATATCATTACCATTACCACTACTACTACAACTACAACCACCACCACATCATCATCACTACCACTACTACTACAACTACAATCATCACGACCACCACATCATCATCACTATTACTACTACAACCACAACCACCACCAACACCACATCACCTCACTAACACCAGTACTATAATCACTACCATTAGGTTTTGGAGCTTTACTTCATTTGAAATAAGGAAACTTCGGAATTGTATTTGGCATTGTGTTTATATATCATAATATAATTCTAATCAGTTATCTATTTAGAACTAGATACTATACAATATGTATGCCAAATACCACCCCAATTCCCCTTTCTTGTGTGCGGGAATTCCTCCTTTCGGCATTGAAATTGAGTGCGAGAGAGTCATCACTACACACATAAACAACAGAAACAATTTAAAAACATGACTATAACACGCAACCACTCACACACGAGGCTATACTATTTATCCCTTTCTCTATATAGAACAGGACAAGACAAACAATAGCTTGACTCTCGCTACACTTCGCATTGATGTTTGTCGTCTCACGAGTTCAACTCTCGGTCGACCTGTCAATATTCCTTTTTGCCTCGGACGTAATCATTAATATAATGTTGTGTGGTTTTGACCGTGAGAAAACCTTAAGAAGTCACATTTATATCATTTTAGAGAGATCGTTTTGAATAATTTTGAGTTAAACGAGCGAGCAGCAACTTGTTTTCATGAACGGCCGATCAGCGCTTGTTTACTATAGTAACGCGATTCCCAGCCAACATCAAAATGGCGGATATTTTTCTCATCGAGGCCGCTGGTTGGTTAGCCAATAAGAGCACCGTACGGTTTTCATTGGGTAAATTCCTTGGTTAGTTGTTGTTTTTATTGTTGTTGAACACAAGCACATATTTGAAGAAACAATGTATCATTAATTGATGAATTTCTACTTTTGACTGGTCTACATTAAATTTATGTAATCCTCTTTGGCATAAATAGCAAGCTATGTCTCAACAATTTGAAATTAAAATAATGTTGGAAGCGCGTCACTTTCATTTGTATTAATCAATAATGTATATTGGTGTTTATGAAATGTAGATGTGTCTATCGTTCCTTCATATCCGGAAACTGTACGAACATCATATAAGTTTCAATTAACAGAACATTCCATTTTAACAAATTCTTTCGAAATGTATGAACGTAAAATCATAATTTTAACACTATTAATCATCTTTGAGTTCCGATCCTTACCAGTTATCGATTTTAATATAGCTGTAATAAGCGAAACCTTCCTATGTTTTAAAATTCGTGAAAAATATTTTTTATTAGGACAAAATGATCCAGAGTTTCATACAAGTTTTTGCAGCTGTGCATCGAGAACAACTGAGAACGCCAAACTTAACAATAGCGACAGATGGAACATCGCCAAACTTAACAATATCGACAGATGGAACATACATCACCACGAATTTGACCAAATAGGAAGACTAGGGATGATAGATATACGAAGAAATGGTTTTCAATACCACTTATATAACGATTACGGATAAGCTAAACGACTACGAAGACTTTTATATGACTTTGAAAGATTGGATTGAAAGGAATAAAACACTTAGAATTAATAATTGCAGAGACTGCAATGCTACTGTTGACCCAAATGATTGTTCGATAGACGAATCCTGGAGGGATAAAAGGAATAGAGAAATAAGACAAATAATGGAAATATTTATTTTAATAGATGCTTATATAACAATTTACCGTTAGGAAAGGAGAAAACCTATAACAGTACACAACAGCAGGGAAAATGAGATATGTTAATAGGCTATAAAAGAATAAGTAAGTAAGTAAAGTAAAGTAAATTATGAATTTATATAGCGCCTAAACATCCGCTCTGCGGCGCTTTACATAATAAAAATGTTTTAAAATATTGTTTTTAAACAAATTAAAAACAACAAAACAACACAAAATTAAAAATCACGACACTACATAATAAGCATGAATACAGAAACAAAATCTAAGCAACATCTATTTCATGAAAAATTTGCCTCACGGAACAACTCAGTCTTCAGACATTTCCTGAAAGATGATACATTTTTACAGGACTTTGTCCGAGGACTGAGTGCGTTCCATAGGCGTGAAGCAATGGATGAAAAGGCTTTTTTCACAAGTCTAGCCGCTTTGTTTTGAATTTTTTGTAGTTGATGAATTAATCTGCTTTGACAGCCAATGAGAAGGGCATTACAATAATCTAATCAGCTAGTAATAAAAGAATTAACAAGCATCTTTGTAATATCCTCATCAATATAATGTGTGATTCTTCCAATGTTTCTAATATGATAGTTACAACATTGACATATTTTTTAAACATGATCTTCCATGGATAACCCTTGATCTAAATACACCCCGAGATTTCTCACACAAGAGCTAGGTTTAATATTATTTTCACTCACTAGTATCTCATTTTTATATATTTTTGAAAGTTGATACCTATTTCCAAAACGTATCATTTCCGTCCACAGTGTTGAATAGGCGAGCTTTTGGTCCCCAACCTGCCCCGCGGTCAAGAGGTCATTCACTCCATCAAATTCCCGACCAGTGCAACGGGTTATCTCCCGTGATGCTTAACAGATTTGTTACTGATTTCTGGTTAAATTACAATCGCCTTTGCACAACCACAGTCAATTTTACCAATTTAAACAAATTGGCAACACATTGAGAAAACGTTGATCTGTATTTTGGTACCAAACACTCTATCATTAGAATTATTGTCTTTGAGATATTTTGCATTTAACCATCAGCACAATTTTGATTATAGTTTGTTAAATTTAATTTATTGATTGCATTATTATAAGCAAACAAACCGATAGAAACTCTCAAAACTTGCTCTAACCGATGGAGGAATAAAGTAACCTTTTATTCATTCCCTCACAATTTGTGCGTCGCTCTTAGTTCTTTGATGATATGCGATAACATATTGGCACAGCTGTCCGATTTGTTACGCTTTGATCATTGCTGGTTCAGAGGCATATGGCTTCTGGTCAAGATATCTTCATCACACCGCAGAGGGAGACAAGCTCGGTTGTGTTGGTACGAAACTTACTGTTAAAATTGAAGAAGTGATTTGTGGTGGAGAAGAAGAGAGGCACCGAAGAGTGGCAGTGATTCAGAGATGAAGACATTGACTATTGAGTAAGTAATCAGCAATACTATGTGGGGACCTTGTCTTATTATACTATATACAGTGTACTATAACTATAATTCATAGTTATAGTACACTGTAAGGGGAACACTCCTATACCATCTGTTATTGAATTGAACAAATAACACTAAACGCCGCACCTCATTATTTAATGAGATCTTACAAAAGCCACCCATGTTTACACCCCTCACATTCTCATATTAAAATGAGCTTTTATATAGCGCAGCATCCACTAAACGTGCTCAAAGCGCTTTACAAGGGTCCCTGACCAATAACAACACGTAACGTATAGAACAAGAGGGCTCTAGAAATGACTTGGGTTTGATACGAATATTTTTGTATTCGTGGATAGCTCACACGGTAGAGCCACGCTCTCACCTGCCAGGCGGAGTTGTCGTACCAATAAGGTCGCAGGTTCAAACCCCACCACCGCCGCGAAAAATTTTTATTCTCTATTGTCTTCTGGCACTTTTCTACTCACTTCATATCTTGTTGTTACCAACATAAGTGCCTGCTCCACTCACTTTTCTGAATTAAAAATTCACCCCATATACCGGAGCATACTCAATGTCTCAATCGTTTCTATGTTATATGTTTGTGTTGAGAATATTGGCTATTAAGCTTAACTGCTGGTCAAATAACTTCACGATGGTTGTGTGCTCTAGAAATGACTTGGGTTTGATACGAATATTTTTGTGTTCGTGGATAGCTCACATGGTAGAGCCACGCTCTCACCTGCCAGGCGGAGTTGTCGTACCAATCAGGTCGCAGGTTCAAACCCCACCACCGCCGCGAAAAATTTTTATTCTCTATTGTCTTCTGGCACTTTTCCACTGGCAATTTTTTTTTTCAGACAGTCCTGTGAGTGAATGTGAGTAAAGAGCCTTTTCCAAGGACTCAACTATGCGCCGAGTGAGGCTCGAATCCAGGACCTTCCACTCTGAAAGCGAGTGTCATACCACCAGACCACAAATATTCTTAGTAAAATATTCAACATGGAAATCTCAAAATAATAGGCCTCGTCCCAACTCATGCTAAATTTCCGTTCTGCACTGTAGTCTATAGATAGAAATATATAAATTGTTTATCCCACTAATACTAAGTGTTTGATTAAATGAACACGTCGCCTTAATTTACCAGTATAGGGATGAAAATCTGCATTTATTGCGTAATAAGTTTAAATTTGTCTCATAAAAGAAACCGATATGCCTATCAAATTTTCCAATTCGTCAAAATTAATTGAACCAAACTGGCAACCCTGATGCCTTTAATGATTAATAATATTGGGAAGGAAAGTGAGAGCAAGGCTGTGGATCCATGAAGAATCAACTTGCCCCTGGGATCCCAAAGGGGAATAGAATTGAATAGTCTGATGTCACATCCGCCCAGCAACCAGCAGGTTGGTTCTAAACAAGGAAAATTGGAATTTTTTATTCTTCATGCTGGCTAGATCTAGAACTTTTTAACATTTCATGCGATCAGAATGTATAAAAGTCAAAACATGATCAGATTTAAAATGTTTTTCTCCTCCGGATACACTTTCATGCCCGTTTGAGAAGTATTTCATAACGGCATCCACCATTGTTCTGATAGTTTAGAACCAGTTAGTATGCTACTATTGTTTGTTTTTGTTTTTAAGGGTTTTACGGCGCTTCCAACACATTTCGGTTATATCAGCCCCAGTAAAAAGGAAGAAAATAGGATAGTAAAAAGTTATAGAATTACAATTAAAGCACCCAAGAAAAAAGTAAGACGTAGGGGAAATAGGAACAAATAGGGATCAGATGTAGATTCCAAGAGCATACCACCAATGTACTTAGTTTGAGATCACCTATAAGTCTCATCCGGACACAAGCACAAAATCCAACAAAGAGGAATACACTCAAATGCTTACATTATACATTGAAAATAACAATTATAATAATACATAACAGAGAGATGATTTACAAGGAAAAAAACATCTCCCAAAACAATAACCATGCATTTGACTGTTTCCCTCCCAGCTAGGACTCCGGCCAGGGCCAGGATAAAACCAAGTAATCTCATTCCAAGACAAAGACAGAAAGCATGTTGGAAAACAGTTATAAGGGGATAGAAGACACAGTATGTACCCCCCTGCCCACTATGGGAGGTCAGGAACCCCACCCAGAGTATGCTACTATGCGTCATTACAAGGGAAGTGACGTCACGACTGTTGAAGAGCATTAAATTCCCCCCTCCATGTTCAGCAATCAATATAATTTATAAGTTCACGAGATCTACTGCAACCTTCATTAAAGTAAAACACATTTTTATAACAAGAAACTCAAATGCAATGACTAAGTAAAAACTTTTATTTTGCAAACTCTCACTTATGAATAACAAATGATAATTCACTTACAATTTAATCGACAATTCCTTCACCCATACTGATACTCAAAGTGAATTGTAAAATTGTACTTATTAAAACATATGTATAGTTGTTTTCAGAAATGAGCAACTTGCATATATTATGTTCATTTACTTAAATTACAACTTTTTGTAATTACGTTCATTCATACAGCACAGGACAAAATTCTCAAAAACTTCTGAAGTATGGTATTCTATTCGATACATCCATGAATTATAGATTTATTGTCCATATTTCTTTGTGTGTAAACATCCAACATATGCATAAAAGCAAACACGCGATCAATAGCATTGTTAGGTAACCCGTTTTCATACAGATCAGTGTACGAGTATTGTTTTTGTTTTTGTTTTTAAGGCGCTTGCAACACATTTAGGTTATATCAGCGCCAGTAAAAAGGAAGAAAATGGGATAGTAAAAAGTTCTAGAATTACAATTTAAGCAGCCAAGAGAAAGAAAGACAAAGGGGAACTGGGAACAAATAGGGATCAGATGTAGATTCCAAGAGCATACCACCAATGTATTTAGTTTGAGATCACCTATAAGTCTCATCCGGACACAAGCACAAGATCCATCAAAGAGGAACACACTCAAATGCTTACATTATACATTTAAAATAACAAATATAATAATACTTAACAGAGAGATGATTTACAAGGAAAAAAATATCATCTCCCAAAACAATAACAATGCATTTGACTGTTTTCCTCCCAGCCAGGACTCCGGCCAGGTCCAGGACAAAACCAAGTAATCTCATTCCAAGACAAAGACAGAAAGCATGTTGGAAAACAGACATAAGGGGATAGAAGACACAGTATGCACCCCCTGCCCACTATGGGAGGTCAGGAACCCCACCCAGTGTGTATGAGTATCTTCACCCATAAATGTGATATAATGCCCATTCAGCAGAATATGATTAAATGAACACACTGCGGTGGAAGGTTTGTCATTAGACATACAAAGAGTAATAAAACTAAAGCAACAGTTACAGCTCTTGGTATCTTAACATCTTTTCATTCATGGCAAAGAAGGATAAAGAGAAATTTCAATATGGAATAGGGAAGTAAATTTTATCTTCATGTAATGAGATTTTCTTTTTGTTTTCTTAATTCAATAACATAATTATTGAACAACATTTCGTAAAAAATTTCTTGAAATCTTTTAAAAACATTTTGGTTGAGTAAATATTTTTTATGATATTAATATTACACAAATATTCTAAGTTTGGGTGACATGAACGAGCTTAACATAACAGTTAAATACTCTCCAAATGTTGCCCCTGAGGAAGAGGCATGGATAAAATAGTAAATAAAACATTTTCAATAAATATTTTATAAAAAGTATTGAGAAAAAAAAGGAAGAAATTCAAATTCAAACTGCTCATCTCTGAAAACAACCAACTGTATTCAACAATACGAGATAATTCTTTAATGTTTCATTTTTTTTCGGGAGGCTTTCCACTTTATTTAGCATTTGTAGGAGCATCTGTGTGCGTTTTTTCCGTTTTCAATACTAACGGATGGGACACTGAATCCAGGAATCTAAGGAAAAGATAGGGGGGGGGGGAGATAAACCAAGAAAATAAATTAAAATGTAATGGAATTTATTTTCCTTTCAAATCCACTGAAATAATGTGCAGAGTGCATGCACCTATCTTGCAAATTTTGAACATTTTCCCCTTCATTCGTTTCACATGATCTGGCATTGACATTATATATCCAATATCCTTGCAAAATCAAACCAAGATCTCTGTAACTTTGTTTCAATGCCTGATATTTCATGGACCAAAGATATTTTTGCCTCATCAGTGATGATAATGGCAATTTGTCAAAAAGGAGGAAATTGTATCATTCCATTTGGCAAACTCAAGCCGAAATACAAACATTTCATTACATCTTATGAATTGTCCTTAACCAAACTGCTATCTACATCAAGAGAAAATAATTTTTTGGCCCAAAGGCTATTTTACTGCAACCTAGTGGTTATGCAGTTTATAAATTAGACTCATAAATATCTAACAACTTGCAAAATATAACCTATAATCTAAACAAAAGAACAATAGTAAATTGAAAATAATTTGAACAATTGCTTTCAGTCGATCGTCACCCTTGCTTATTGTAATATTTTATCTTTCTATGACAAGATGACCTCTAAAAACAAAACGTGAAAAAGAGAGACAGAGAGAGTGAGTTATGAATTGATTTTTTTCTTTTTTTTTTCCAATTCCTACCAACATCTATTCGTCCAAGGACACCACTGGCCTTGCCTTGGGTCACTTTTGATATGCGATGCCACCCCAATCACTGTTCGAGAGTATTCAAGTCCTCTTGTAGCAATTTTTGATTGTTTTCAGATTTTATTGGTCTGTATATTAGACAGTCATCGGCGAATAGCCTAATCTGAGATTTTACTCGTAGAGGTAGGTCATTGATGAAACAAAGAAATTGTATGGGTCCTAGCACCGTTCCCTGTGGTACTCCTGATGTGAGTGGAAATTCATTCGATGACGTGCCGTCTAGGACTACTTTCATGGTACGTTTGTGAGGAAATTACAAAGCCATGTGTGTAGAGAGCCACGTATTCCGTAATTTTCTAGTTTCTGTAGGAGTTTTTGGTGGGGCACAATATCAAATGCTTTGGAAAAGTCGAGGATGCCGATGTCTGCCTGAGTGTTGGCACTCTGGAGTCGTTTACAGTTATTAGGAGTTGGCTTTCATATGAGTATCCTTTGCGAAACCCGTGATTCAGGTCAGTTAGGATGTCATTGTTCTCAAAGTGGTTCATCATGTTCTTACAGGTTATATGCTCTAATAGTTTGGATATTACAGACGTCAGTGAGATTGGACGGTAATCTCTGCTTTATTTTTGTTGCCTTTTTTAATACAAGTGCGATGTTTGCCTTCAGCCAGTCATTAGGGGGCATCCCGGCGCCGACCGATTTTTGGAAAATTATGCATAATGAGGGGGCCAAACTCTCAGCACACTCCTTAGTACTGTGTTGCGGATGTTATCTGGACCTGACGCCTTAGATGGGTCGACGTTTTTCAGCAACGTTTCAACTCCTGAGATGTTTATGTTGATATTATTAAGAGATTGGTCACACCTCTGTGATGTCGGTGGGGTGGTTGCATCGTGTGGATCGTAGGGGGTAAAGACAAATTCAAATTGATCCAAGAGGATCGTTCCTTTCATGTTCTTTCAATGGGGCTACACCAATAGAATCGTTTTTCTTGCTTTTTATGTAGTTCCAAAATGGCTTGGTTTTGTTTGTTTCAAGTCCTTTTTCTATAACATTGTTAATGTGCGTCCATTCTGCTTGCCTTATTTCACGCCTACTTTGACGCTGCAAAGATTTGTATGTGTCCCAGGTTCGGCTCAGTTTAGCCTGCTCGAAGGCTTTTGCATTGCGTCTTAGTAGTGCTTGTATTTTCCTAATCATCCACGGTGGCGTACTTGTATTTTTATGTACTTTTTGGGGAATTGACTCCTTGATTGCACTGAGTTGGCAGGGGTGAAAATGGCTCTACATTTCATTTACATCCATACTGCTTTTGTGCTGTTCTGTGATCTCTGAAGACAGTCGCTCGATTTCTTTTCGTAGTGCGGCCCAGTTGGCCTTTTTGAAAAGGTATCGTGTTTTGGGGGTTGGTTCATATAATTGGGATTTAGTGTAGTTTAAGTAACAACGCAGGCATGATCTGATATTCCTGGTTGTGATGTTGAATGGATCAGTGATGGATTGGATACGAAAACAAGATCTAAAATAGTCACCGCGTGTGCATTCTTCGTGAATTTGTGTGAGGTGCGTTCCTGCTGTAATGTCGATGAGGCTTTGTTGTATTGCACGTTGTGGGAAGACAGATAACGTTTTTGAACCGTCCCAGTTTATATCAGGACAGTTAAAGTCTCATGTTAGAATCATTTGGTTTTGATTTTTTTCTGAGTTGATTATTTCAAGCGATTTTTGCAGTTTTACGATGTCAGTTTCGTTTCGATGGGGTATGTAGAACGATCCAACAAGGATGTCTTTATGGCCTTGGATTTTAACGCTTACCCAAATTATTTCACATTCAGTTTTCAACTTTGTTTGCTCACAGCCTTAGCTTTCTATCAACGAGTATGAATACTCCACCTCCCGGTCGCCTGGTCTCATTTTCACTTCCTTCATCTTCTGCTAGGTAGTTTTTTGTCATTTCGAAATACCTCGTAATAATGATAATGATAATATAATAATATAATAATAATTAATAATAATATAATAATAATAATAATAATAATAATAAATAATAATAATAATAATAATAATAATAATAATAATAATAATAATAATAATAATAATAATAATAATAATAATAATAATAATAATAATAATAATAATAATAATAATAATAATAATAATAAAAATAATAAAGAAGAAGAAGAAGAAAGAGAAAGAAAGAAGAAGAAGAAGAAGAAAGAAGAAGAAGAAGAAGAAGAAGAAGAAGAAGATTTTTTGTTTGTTTGTTTGTCTCTTCCAACACAATTGAGGTTATATGAGAGACCGCTGAAACAAAAAAACAAGCAATCTAACAAAAATAGTACAAATGTAAATCAAAATCATAACCTAAAGATATCATAAGCTAAATTATAAATAACCAAGAACAAACAGGCAGAAGATTTACAGAAAAAAAAATATCCCCTGTCAAAATACAATCACAAACCAAAGAAGCAGGATAGGCTAGTAAAGAGAAGAAGAAGCGACATCACTATCGGATCGTACACTCATGCGAACATCATAGGTATATGATTCAAGGGTGATGCTCCCATTCAACCACCCGCAAGAAGAAGAAGAAGAAGAAGAAGAAGAAGAAGAAGAAGAAGAAGAAGAAGAAGAAGAAGAAGAAGAAGAAGAAAAGGAAGAAGAAGAATTTAGTAAAAAGTCCAGTGCAGTATGCATTCCTATTCCTCTTACTCTTTGTTTTCACAAATTACTCATACAAATCTGAAATTTATAATTTCCCTATTTTCAATGTACAAATTTCACACAATCCTAGTCTTCACTGATTCCTCGTCTTCAATACTTGCATCAAGCAAGGACGAGGAATATAGACTGTGCTGTAAATTACAAATTACACCTGAAGGGATAAATCATTGACTTTTTAAAAAGACCTTCTACTAAGAGATAAAGCCTTTCGAAACTTTTCACTACTTTTTCTTTTTAAAATGCTTAACTCATAAATTAGATACGGCAAACCCTCTTATCGAGTTATGGCTTTATTGCAGACAGAGAATTTCAACTCAAATCATCACTCTCTAGTTCTCATTGTTAGTCTGTCAAATAAAACATGTTTGGTATTTTCAAATCAAATCTCAAATCTTCATCTTTTAAAAAATGTTTATGTTTTTTTCATAGGATTTGCCGTTATTTCATAGCTCTTAGTTGAAGACGAGGAGTAAACACCGGTTGTGGATCCGGCGCTCTGCTACTCCAATACCGTAACTGACAGTTGTCTTTTCTCTCCACTCGGCTGATCGCGTCAGCAATATTTATAGAAACGCCAATGGCAGCATCGTAAAGAAAATTGAAGAAGCTTTCATTCGATACTAGATTCGCATTTTAAAGATTTTTTTTTAATTTGAAAAGTTAAGTTAAAACTTTTAATTGATAAAAATATTAAGAACAATTAGAAAATTTGGACGATTCTGTTATCGAAAGAAAATTTTAGATCAGGGTTTTAAAATGATGTACCTATACGAAAGCAAGATTTATAGCTTTGCACTCACCAGCCAACTGAAAAGATGAAACTACAACTACAACTAGCTACTAGAACATTTGCCGCATTCACTTTACTCATACGTCAGCTCAGGCAAGAGGCACGATCGTTGATATTTTGTAACTCTGCGTTGAAATTGACAATTTTGGCTTTATCTGGTAATTTGGGGGAAAATTATTTCTATGTTACTTAGAGTTGAGCTCAAGAAAAAAAAATACACGTATTGTTTATAAAAAGATGTGTATTGTCAGTAAGTTTCAGAAATCTGGCTTTATTATTTATGAAAATATGGCATTTTGAAAATGGACAAAAGGTTGCTTTCAAAGCATCCCGAATTTGGGGGATTTTCTAGAAATTTCGAAATACCATATCTTTTTAAAAATTTTTAAGCGATTTAAATAATTTTTGTACCATTTTTATCAGGAAAAAAAGTTCTACCTATTGAATGCAACTTAAAGAAAACAATTATATAATCTAAATTTGGGTTTTCCGTACCTACATAAATAATACATCAAACCAAAAGAATAAATATAAACACAAAGAGTTGATCCACACAAGCACCCAATGTTAAATGTGACAAATTAGGGAACAGGCACTAGTGTAAGATAGAAATGTGAAAATAAGTGTGTTTAAAACAGTGCCAGACAAAGCAAGAAAGAAAAATACAAGAAAAAAAAGAATCCCAAAATCTCAGTCTTCCTTGAAGAGGCAGGCTGATTTTTTGGGATGTTTTTTTTTTCTTGTATTTTTCTTTCTTGCTTTGTCTGGCACTGTTTCAAACAAACTTTTTCAGATCTTTGATGTTAAATGTGCTAAGCTATATCACCTCTTCGTCATAATGAAACAGGACCGAGGATTGGGAGCCACCAGCACTATTGAGGAACACAGTGCCTTCCAAGCCATATTTGGGTATGAGGACCTGCAATGCATTCTTTCTCACAAACAAAACTGTGCCATCTTCGTCTTCGATACGGTTCTTGAAAAAGAGCTTAAATATTTGAAAAAATATTAGATTTATCAGTGTGTTAAGAAGTATTGTTCAGAAAAAAATAAAAAAAATAATCCTGGTTTAAAAATCACCTAGAGGACATGCTTACTGTTGCACAAAAGTATTTAAACAGACCACTCCCAAAAAAAATAAATATTGAATTTTGATGAATGAAATATCTTAAAATATATTAAATTAATCAGTGTGTAAAGTATTGTTCAGAAAAATAAAATCCTGGTTTATATCACCAAGAAGACATACACAAAGTAGCACAAAAATATTTAAATATACTTTTCCCCAAAACAATTTTTTAAAATTGAATTTGGTTGAAAATAAAGCTATAGATAAGACATACAACACAAACTAGTGTGCTCAATCTCTTTTAAATTCATTCAATGATTACCATCCTATTTCATTCCGACTTATAAGTGTCGTTTTTCATGTGATTGCCGTGTAAACAAATTATGAAACAGACCTGACACAAACAACCTTCTAAATATTCAATACTTTCATTTAAAAACAAGTTAATTTCAAGAGAAAAGAAACAGTATTTACCTTGAAATAAAATAAAATTTCAACCCTTCTCTAAAAGCATATTTTCAAAATGCTTTAGAATAAATATATCTACTAAGATATTCAAACTAGAATTAGATATATGAGTAAATAATTTAAAATATCTATTAAAAAAATACAGGAATGATTCTTGAGTTGAAAAAATTCCTTTCCTGTCAATTGCTAATTTTATTCTTTATTATAACTGACTGATTAAGCTAAATTTTGTGCATGATTTTTTGAAATGAAAACATCTGTACGAGTGAAATGTGGATGAAATATAAATTCACATTCTTAACTATCGATAAGCATAATTCATGAGATGGATACATTAATACAATGTATTCTGATAAACCTAAAACAATGTAAACATTTTGTGACAACTGTCAAATTTATTACAAAATATGGATTTAATATGAATTAAAACAGAACTAGGTGGTATCTTTTTCTATTAATTTCCTTACGAGTTTACTTGATTAATAATACAGTATTGAAAATATCAAATTAAAAAATTAAGGAGCAGGTATCGGTGTAAGATAAAGATCTGGACAAGTGTGTATGAAAGATGCCAGACAAAGCAAGAATGAAAAATACAAGAAAGAAAAAAACATCCAAAAAATCAGTCGACCTTGATTGGGGATCGAACCTCAGACTTTCTGAGTACTGGCAAGATGTGCTACCATTACGATGGTAACACGTCTGACCGGTAATCAGAATGTCTGCTGTCCGATCCTCAGTCGAGGTCAACTGATTATTTTGGGATGTTTTTTTAATTGTACTTTTCATTCTTGCTTTGTCTGGCATCTTTCATACACACTTGTTGATGGTTTTTTCTTGTATTTTTCTCTGGCACCTTTCATACACACTTGTTCAGATCTTTATCTAATAATAACTTACATGAGTGTTTAGATTAACAGAAGCCTTCTCAGCATGTTGAGCCATTTTATGTCTGTAGTTCAGGTTGTTAGAAATGGTCTAAATAGAAAAAAATATGTAACGTTCGTATTTTAAATGTATACTCAATAACACAAGACTGAACGGCATGTATCTAGATTACTTCCCTCTAAGTCAAGGGCCAGGTCTAAACTAAGTAATTTAATTCCAAGACAAGGACAGAAAGGTGAAGTTGTCATTCAGAGCCACTAGGCTATGGAGCCAGAGCGTGAAACAGACAACAGCAATTGATTGCTACCCTTTGGACAGGAGACTAGACTATCCCAAAGTACTTTTCACCAGATCTAACAGACCCAAGCTACCAAATCACTGCTGGGTGGACAGAGGGGTCAGAAAAAAACCTTGACTGCACCCGGGATCAATCTCAGTCCCTTTGATTGTGAAGCAAGTGCTCTACCAACTGATTTATCAGGATCCCGACAAGGACAGAAAGCAACCTGGAAATAGAAATATTTGGGGCTAAAAGTCTCAGCAACAGATCTCCCAGTGCACCATGGGGGCGGGGGGGTTGAAAGACTATCCAATTATGAAAAGTAGAAAAATCTTTAGAATTGGCCTTATTTTCCTCTTATTATTAATAAAATTCAAACTGTTACAGAAAAAGGAATAAAACTAATAGAGTTTTTCTATATTTTAATATTTCTGATGAGCATTCAATTCATTTCAATGAAATCCTTGTAATCAGAAATTTAAAAAATTAAATTAAAAACAAAAACAACCCCTCCACCCCCAAAAAAAAACATCAAAAAAACATGCAAACAAAAAACAACAACAAAATATAATAATAATAAAGTTCATTTTTTAAATCACATAAAAATCCAAGTTCTCATGTGAAAGGATCGAATTATTTTTCTTCCATCCAAGGCTACCTGTATTTTTGATTTATCAAGAAGATCAGGATATGAGACATCCGCTCCAATACAAATGGCCAGCAATCTATGGACTATGATATCTGAGTATCTGGGAAATAAAAAACAATCACAAAAAAAAAGAATTAAAAAAAAAAACAAAGCAAAATACAACAGTCTTGTCTTCATCGAAATATACCCTTTCAATAATACGAGGGCTCTTTCAGAAATAACCGAAAAATGCCCATTGCTCAGCAACCAGTGGAGATTTTTTAATTCTGTAAAAGACATGATATTTCTTATTTCCTTACGGATATTCCCAGAAATTATGAAGTGCATCATTTTGCACAATGAATTTCTAGACGATTTTAAAGATGGCGGCCCACCTTGAAACTTGGTCAAAGGAGGAAATCAGAGCTGTCATACGTTTTTTGAACGCCAAAAGTCTGAATCCTACCGAAATTCATAAAGAACTTCAGAGTGTATATGGTGAGCATGTTATAAGCCGTATACAAGTCTATCACTGGTGTAATTTGTTTGAAGCCGGCCATTCCGACTTGACAGACAGGGAAGGGAGAGGGCGTTCGATAACTGCGACGTCAGAAGACAATGTGAAGAGAGTTGATGAGCTTATTCGTCAAGACAGGAGGTTGAAACTTCATGAAATCGCAAGCAGTCTTGAAATTTCGGAAACTTCTGCTCATAGAATTGTATTTGATGAACTTGGCTACAGAAAAGTGAGCGCAAGATGGGTTCCTAAGCAATTGACAGACAATCATAAAGAACAAAGATTGGACATCTGCAGGGAACTTTTGAGAAGAAGCAAGAGCTCACGCAGGGTTCACGGGCATACTGCCAACGCCGGCGGAGACTTTCTAGGGTACGATGTGACTTTTCTTGACAGCATAGTCACCGGTGATGAGACTTGGTTGCACCATTGCACCCCATAAACAAAGCAAGATTCGATGACATGGAAACATCCATCCTCACCTGTCGTGAAGAAATTCAAAGTCATGCGGTCAGCAAAGAAAATAATGGGAACTGTTTTCTGGGACAGTCGTGGTGTTATATTGTTCGAAACCTTACAACCTGGAGAAACAATCAATGCTGCAAGGTACTGTCAAACTCTTGACAAGCTTAGGGAGGCCATTCGCAGAAAGCGCCCAGGGCAGTTGACCAACGGGGTCATTTTGCAACACGACAACGCTACACCCCACACAGCACGAGTGACGCAAGGTTGGCGAAAGAAATATGGATGGGAGATTTTGCCACACCCACCACACAGTCCAGACCTCGCACCATCTGATTTGGGCCACTGAAACGTGAGCTGGCAGGAAAGCGCTTTGATGTCGATGAAGAGCTTGTTGACCATGTGCGGAAATGGCTACAAAACCTTGACGGAAATTTCTTCCGAGAGGGTATCTATTCCATCGTGCGGCGTTGGCAGAAGTGTGTCGACAGACTTGGCTGTTACGTAGAGAAATGAAGGACGAGTCAAGGTATGAACACGTGCAAGAATTTTGTTGATAGCATAAAAAACGCGTAGTTTACAGGCATTTTTCGGTTAATTATGAAAGAGCCCTCGTATGATATGTGGCGAATGATGATGACAGATTAAAAGAAACAGTTAATTTGTCTTTTCATTTTCTTTTTAGGGGGAGGGAGGGGGAGCGGGGTGCACAGTAAAACATAATTTCTGGTATGTACCAACTACAATGCAAGAAATAAAATATGCTATTAGTATTTTAATAGATTATTATATCATTGACAAAATGTAAAACATTCCTGTTAAAACTTCATAATAATATTCTGGAAAAACAGTAATAATTCTTCTTCTTCGTTCCCGTCACGTCACATGGTCAGTCCGGTCTGGTGAATGAAGCCCACAGGTCCTGAGCTCGTCCTCATTGCCGTATAGCTTCTTTGAGTATGGGGTTGGGTCAGGCCAGAAGTTTCTTCTCAACTGGTTGTACCTTGGACATTCCATTAGGACATGATGTCCATTTTCATTTTCAAGTCCGCAGTCACATTGTCCAGAGGCACCTGCTCTGGACATCCCCCACATATGTTCCTTTAACTGGTTGTGCCCAGTTCTCAGTCTGAAGATGATGACCTGTTCCTTTCTGTCGAGCACCTTGATTGGGTCATTCATGTTGTATTCTGGGTGCTTCTCTCTCCATCTCTGAGACTGGATAAATTTGGCCATTTTGTTAATTTCTCCTGTTGAGTACGTTGGGGAGGGTTGCTGCATGCGACTGCCTGCCTTTGCCAGTTGGTCAGCGATCTGATTTCCAAGTATCCCACAGTGTCCTGGAATCCACTGCAGTACAATGTTGGTAAACTTGCTTAGCTTCAAGGTCTTCCACCAAGGCGTCTATATCATCCGCAAAGGACATCATTATATCCTCCAGAATTTTCTTAGCATCTGTTAAAATCACTATGTATCTTGGTTTTTCATTTTTTGAGAGGATTTGCTTAACAGCTTCATGGATTGCATCTGCCTCTGACTTGTAGATTGAAGTGCGAGTATCAGTCGGTTTGCTGATCTCCTTCTGTTGACCATTTGTGTAGTCGATGTGCACTCCCAGGTCCCCGCACGTGTGTTCTTTATTGCATGAACCATCTGTATAGATTCTTGTCCATTTTTTTCAGGGTAGTTTTGATCAATGCACTTCTGTACAGACTTCTTGATTTCTTCGCCGTGTTTTTGTTTTGGTGAAATGTCATCAACGGAAGTCTTGATTTTCAAGTGATTTTGCCTTTTCCAAATTGGTACTCTGATATTTGCTTTGCATTTTTGGGTCATTATTTCGTCAAGTTCGTGATCTTTTTCAATTTGCTGGGCTCTTTCAATAAAGCGTGATCTTTTCAGCCGCCTAGTTTTCTTTTGTTGCGCTCTAGCGTGAAGAGGCTGATCTGTCATTGCTTTCACGTCTGTGTATTCAAAATTTTTGATTCCCTTCTTTCTGATAGAGATGTAAGTCCTGTTATGGTTTCCATTGCATGTATCGGTGTCGATTTCATTCCTCCACTTATTATCCTCATGTTGCTGTTTTGCACTTTGTCCAGTTTTTCCATTTGAGTTTTGGCGCAGTTTCCCCATGCAGATATCCCGTATTCTAGAGCTGGTCTCACATATCCTGTGTAAGTTTGTTTCAGTATATCGGAGCTAGCTCCCCAAGTTGTTCCAGCTAGTTTTTTTCAAGAGTTGTGTTCGTTTTACCCCAACTTTCTGACTGTTGCTGATTTGATTTTTCCATGTTAGTCTTGGGTCAAAATGGACTCCTAGGTATTTTGGTGCGTCGTCTTTTTCCAATTCATGGTCTTCAATATGTAGCTTTGCTTTTTCATCTTTTGGGGAGAGGCTAAATATTGTGAACTTTGTCCTCACTGCATTTATTTTCATCGCCCAGTTGTCAGTCCATTCTTTGATATTATTCAGTGTGATTTGCATCCTGTGTTGAGCCTTGATTAAGTTTTGGTCAGAGTTAATCAGAGCTAGGTCATCTGCGTACATCGACATTTTCACTCCTCGACATAGTGTTTCTCTTATCTCATTTACATAGAGAAGAAATAGTGTAGGTGATAGTACTCCACCTTGTGGGACTCCATGTTTTAGTTTTGCTTCTCTACTTTTGTGACCTTGTGTTGTTACTCATGCCTTTCTTGTTTTTAGGTAGTTTGGTATCCAGTTGAGCATATGGTGGATCATATGACCTTATCGCGGTCGGAGGGCTTGCGTGTCTCGATGATCGTAAGTGAGAGGCCAGACCAAGAATGATCTACAACGGTCAGCATCGTCAACAAGGAAGGAAGAAGGGAGGAAATCAACCGTCGAGTTCAGCTTCCCCTAGTCCACACCCTTGGGTGTGGGTGTTGTCCGCGACGTGGGGGAGGGGTGAAAAGGGACTGACTCTCTACAGGACATCCTTCCGGATTCCCAACTTAGACCATCTGACCGCGGGTAGATGGAGCTCGTCATCTGGGGACCGACATCCATCTAAGAGAAGGACACTCTGAGCAAAAACCCGGACAGATGGAGTTCGTAAACGGGGGACCGCAATCCATCTAAGAGAAGGACGCTCCGAACAAAAAGCCAGACAGATCGAGTTCGCTAACTGGTGACCGCAATTGATCTAGGAGAAGGACACTCTGAAGCAAAACCGCCACTGCCTTGTGGACAGACCTTGGATGGTCAAAGGCTAAGGAAGCAAATCCTGAAAAACAGCACGCCAAAGACAGAGCGGCGGGGCCGGAAGGCGCAAATATCACAGGAAACTGGAAACTGCCACTGCATGCTTAAATCCCAATATGACACGTCACAATAATCAAATCCGATGTGGTGCGAAGCCCGTGGAATCCCGCCGGACGGGCCTAGTGCGGGCCTCAATGGCCCACCCAAGCGATCTGGTGGTACCTTGACTTCATCTTGCGGAACCAGGGGAGGAGGATCAAGGTTACATGCGACTGGAACACCAAACACAATTAAAATCCTTCAATGGAATACTGAGAGCGTTGCGAAGAATAAAATAGCCCTTGAAAAGAGACTCAAAGAGCAGGACATCAAAATTGCCTGAATTCAAGAAACTCACCTCACGGACAACATGAGATTTGCCATCAGAGGGTACCAGGTAATAAGGCATGATAGAAAGGATCACAAAGGAGGCGTGATGACATTAGTAAAAAACGACTACCCCACCGCAGGCATAAAAATTGATACACAAGAGCAATCAGAAATACAGCAAATTAAAGTATGTATCGGAAAGAAAGAACTCCTGATTTTTAATTGCTATTGCCCACCAAACAAAGAGCTTCATTTAGACAAAATGAAAATCCAGGAAGAAAGATGTCTGGTACTAGGGGACTTTAACAGTCACTCTCAAAGCTGGGGATATGGAGATATGGACAAACGTGGTGAAACAGTAGAAAACTGGCAAATTGAAACAAAACTTCAGCTATTGTATGACGATGAAGATGAGGACACATATTTCTAAAGAGCGTGGAAAACCACATCTACCCCAGATCTTACGTTTGCCACAGATGATATAGCAAAAACGATAAGTAGAACAGTACAGCCCCAACTGGGTGGTAGCGACCATAGGCCAATCATCACAAACATCAATCATCAAAATGAAAACAAAACACAAACTATCCCAAGATGGAACTACGAGTACAAAAGAGCAAAATGGGAAAGCTTTGAACAACTTACAGACAGCCACTGCAAAAACATAAACTGTAAAACCGAGAATGTCAACAAAAGTTCAAAAGAACTGACAAAGGCCATCCTAAAAGCAGCAATGAAAGTATCCCAAGGGGAGCAAGGAAAAATTATATACCACTCTGGACAGACGATCTTAATCAGTTAAGTAATGAAGTATCGGAAACAAGAGAAAAGGCTGAAGCAGACCCATGTGATGACAATATTGCAGCATATAAAGAGGCAGAAGCTACCTTTAAAAAAGAAATGGCAACGACATCCAAAATGGCATGGAAAGAAAAAACGCATAGCCTTAACTTCGAAAAAGATGGAATTAAACTTTGGAAACTTACAAAAGCCCTAAATAGAGAACTGAATCACTACGCCCCTCCCGCTTTGGAAAAAGGAGGAGAACTTGTCAGTCCACAACAAGCTGCAGACCTATCCATGGAGCAGTTCAAAAAAATTAGTGACAACACAATAGAAAAAGAACTGAAGAAAAGAGTTAAAAAAGAATGCAGAAAACAAAAAAAGGAACTCAAGGAAGCCATAGATGAAGTAATGACAAAGAAGCTAACTATGGAAGAACTAGAAAGCTCTCTCAAAGTGTTAAAAACAAAGAAATCGGCAGGCCCAGACGAAGTAACAAATGAGATGCTTATCCATCTTGGAAAGACAGCGAAAAAGAAGCTATTACAACTCTACAACAGCACTTGGAAAACTGGTAAAATACCAGATATATGGAAAAAGGCTTTTATTGTCCCAATTAAGAAAGAAGGAAAACAAGCAAATGAAGCCGCAAATTACCGACCTATAAGTCTTACAAGCTGCATGTGCAAGCTGGTAGAAAGAATTATCAACTCCAGACTGATGTGGTATCTTGAAAACTATAATGTGCTTATAAATGAACAAGCTGGTTTCAGAAGACACAGGAGTACTGAAAATCAAGTAACCTACATATCCCAAGAAATAGAAGACTCGTTTCAGGGTGGAAAGAAAAAAATTGTGGTATGGGTGGACTTTGAAAAAGCATTCGACAAAGTGTGGAAAAAAGGTCTGGTATATAAACTACAAAAATCAAAAGTAATAATTCATTTCCTCACATCAAGAAGTAAAAGATGTTTGATTATCATAATCATTGCTGAAAGAAAGAAGTGACAAGGTAAGAGTCTGTTTTAGCTTGTGACCTACTGACCTTTGGATGGGAGAAGTGAAATGTGTGTAGATGGGCGTGGCCAGACCATAGTGCTGAAACTCTGCAGGTTGCAGTGTGCCACTGAAGTAGACAGCCTGCATCATACAGCGAGTGGTCATAATTCGGATCATGGTGTTAAAGTAAGGGTTGTCTGGCACCACCGCCTTGTCCAGGCCCTCTGCCAGGCTTTTGCCACTTGACACATCGATGTGAAAACCCTGTTTGACAGATTAAAGTTAAACGCCATCAATGGAATCAAAGATTGTGTGGTAGGATGTCTTGCCTCGTACAAACGTCAAGCAATGTTGAACATCCTTTAAGACCAGATGGGTGACTGTTGTAATCTCTCGTCCCACAATGGCATATTTGGGTAAGGTATACCTATCCCACTGGACGCAGATTTTAATTGAATTAGTGCCAGTTTGCAGGCAGCTATGGATGTTAGTAAAAAATGGGTTCCTTACAGGTGACTTTTACAGTAAGATATAAAGCCTGTAAGAAAAACTAAAAGGAGCATTGTGAAGAAGCTCTATGAGCATTATGAGTTATAGAAATCTGGACATCCAGCTATAATCTTATACTTATATCCTGTGCTCTGCCTGTCCTTCAGAGCCATTAGGCCCAAGAAGCTGGGATTTATCCCGGTTTCTGAAGCATGACACTGAAAATAGCAATTGCTTGATATTCTTTGGATAGGACGCTAGCTTTAACAAACCCAGTTACCCAATCAATGCTGGGCGGACAGGGTCATAAATAAATCTCGACTGCACCCGGATAGATCTCAGTCTCTTGCAAGGGAGATAAATGCTCTATCAACAGAGCTGTCAGTTCCCCTGTGCAATCAATCTTCACTTATTCATGGCAGAGGGGAGAATAAAAAAAAACCCTAAAAGATAGGAGTACAGGTTAAATATCATCATCATCATCATTGCCTTTTTCACCCTGGGTCAGGGTATAGGCCACAGACAAACAGTTTCCATCCTTCTCTATCCTGAGCTAACTTTTTTTTATCTCATTCCAGGTCTTACCACTTCTCTGTATATCAGCTTCTTTAATTCTTCTCCATGTTCCTCGTGGCCTTCCCCTTGATCTTCTGCCCTGAGGGTTCTAGTCCAATACTTTATTTGTTATAGTGGGGTCATTCTTTCTAAGCGTGTGTCCAATCCACCTCAATCGTCTTCTTCCTATTTCCTCTCCCACTGGTTTCTGTTGTGTTCTTTTCCATACTTCTTCATTTCTTATTCTATCCATCCATTTTATTCTGAGTAGCTTACGCATGCACCTGTTTACGAAAATCGGTACCCTCCTTATGCATGCCTGTGATGCGTCCCAAGTTTCACATCCATACAGTAGGACAGACTTCACGTTTGAGTTGAAAAGTCTTAGCTTAAGTCGAAGGGAGATATCTTTAGTTCTCCAAACTTTGTTCAAAGATGTGAATGCAGCCTGTGTCTTTCCTATTCGTGCTTTCACCTCTGCTTCCGTGCCTCCATCCTTGTCAACTATACTTCAGAGATAGCAGAAAGTGTCTATATCTTCGAGTTCCTGATCTTCTACTTTGATCTGCTCCCTTTGACGCTTACCTATCCTCAAGACCTTCGACTTTGCAGGGTGAATTCTTAGACCAATTGATTCCGAGAGGCTGTTTATAATTGTGGTTTTTGTTTGCATCTGGTCCTGGGTGTGGGACAAAAGAGCCAGATCATCCAACTGTGTCCAGGGGGTCCACTGTATCCCATTTCTTCGCCCTTTGGAGGTTTCCTTCATTAGCCAATCAATGGCAAGGATGAACAGGAATGGTGAGAGCAAGCATCCCTACTTGACACCAGTCTTAATTTCAAAGCTGTCAGTAAGCTGATCTTCATGTACAACCCTGCAACTTGATCCTTCATACAATTCCTTAATAAGGTTTACTATCTTTTCAGGGAGTCTATAATGTGCCAGAATTTTCCACAAAGTTGCTCTGTCAATACTATCGAAAGCCTTCTCGTAATCCAGAAAGTTGACAATAAGAGGAGAGTTCCATTCTATAGACTGTTCCACTATGACTCGCAGAGAGGCAATCTGGTCGGTTGTTGAACGGTTTTTCCGAAAACCTGCCTGTTCATCCCGCAGTTTAGCATCTGTTGCATTCTTCATTCTCTCTAAAATAATACGGTTGAAAACCTTTCCTGGGATAGAAAGAAGAGTGATTCCTCGATAATTATTACAATTACTGAGGTCCCCTTTCTTTGGAAGCTTGATGAGATGTCCTTCCTTCCAATCCTTTGGGAATATCCTGTCATTCCAGATTCACTCAAATAGTGGGTGCAGGGCCTCAGCATTTCTTTCAGCATCAACTTTTAGAGCCTCCGATGGAATCTGGTCTGGTCCAGGAGCTTTCCCCCTTTTCATCTTGTTAATGGCACCTACAATCTCTGCTATCGATGGTGGAGCAGAGCTGATTGGTAGCTCATTCCTCGCAGGCAAAATTTCTGGCTGGTTGTCTGGTGGTGGTCCGTTCAGAAGGCAGTTGAAATGTTCCCTTCATCGTTCAGATTGAGCCTCTTTTCCAAAAATAGTTTTCCCATCTTTGTTTTTGACTGGTACCTCTGGTTTCCCATATTTTCAAGCAAGTGTCTTGGTAGTTTGATAAAGGATCATCATGTGTCCTCCTGTCGCTGCTGCTTCTGCTTTCTCTGCAAGTCTGTTCATGAATGCTTCCTTGTCTTTCTTCACAGATCTTTTGACTTCCTTAGCTATGGATCGATACTGCTCTTGTGCATCCAGTCTTGAAGCCCTTGTTCGGCTTGCATTCACTTGTTCCTTCCTTGTTCTCCTCTTTTCAATAAGGTCCAAGGTGGTTGGACTTATCCATTCTTTATGTTCCGATTTCTTTACCCCCAATACCTCGTGGCAAGTTGTTATGTAGACTTCCTTGATCTTTGCCCAATGTGACTCTACATCTATGTCCTCCTCGAGCTCAATAAGAGGTTGGAATCTATTACTCAATTGTAGTTTGAATTCCTATTCTTTTCCAAACAAGTGCATTCACCTCGAATTTTCTTCTTGTATGTGATCTGGCCCATGTTTTCTGAGTCGGAGCTTAAGCTTTGCCAATAGCAGGTGGTGGTCTGATCCAACATCTGTCCCTCTCCGTACTGTCACATCTTCCAATGAACGTCTGAATCTTCGAGAGATACAAAAATGATCAATCGGATTCTCTGTCACACCATCTGGTGAGACCCAAGTTGCTTTGTGGATCCTCTTATGGGGGAACACTGATCCTCCAATCACCAATCTGTTGAATGCACAGAAATTTGCAAATCTCTCACCATTATCGTTCATTTCTCCCATGCCATGACGTCCCATGATACCTTCATAACCTACGTTATCCTGTCCCACTTTAGCATTAGCATCTCCCATCAATATGTTGATGTCTTTCCTTGGCAACTTGTCAATGACTTGTTGTAGCAGACTATAAAATGTATCTTTGTCCTCATCTGTTGCATCATTTGTTGGGGCATAGATTTGTACAATGTTCATGCTGATCTTCTTACTCCGTGTTGTAAAGGACGCCATGATGATCCTTTCTTCATGTTGTTCCCATCCTCTCAGTGACTTCTGGGCAAAATTGCTTAGAGTAATTCCTACTCCCTGTGTATGAATCCCGTCCCCTCTCCATGAATATAAAATCTTCTCCCCAGACTTGAGGTGTTTCTGTCCGGATTGTATCCAGTGGGTTTCGCTTACTCCAAGTATATGCAGCCTGTATCTTCTCATCTCAGTCACAACTTGAGAGCTTTTTCCTGCATCATATATGGTGTGAACGTTCCACAACGCAATTCGAAGCTGCTTGTTTGGCGAAGACGTCATCGGGTCAGCAGAGTCCTTACGGCTTTGTCTGTTTTCCTTCATAAATTCTGTCATTCCAGAAACTCTTCGGTCGCCCAAGCTAAAAAAAGGATTTGGTTTGTCTGTGTGCGTTTCTGTAACGGTTTGAGTTTAACGGAAAGGGGTGTTAACCCGTTGCCAACCCCGAACCTGGAGGACCAGGTGACTCAAAGATGGGGGAATCACACACCATTAGTCGCCTTTTACGACACGCTGGCTTGGCGTTGGGCTATTCTTGACCCTCTCAGTTGAGGGACCGGGACACCATACTGGGTAATGTTTATTGTATAAATCCAATTTATACAATACAGTACAAAAAGTCATATTCTAATAAATAAATAAGACTGATTTGATAATATCCAAATTGCAATGTCGATTGACAAATAATACTTACTTTGGAGGAGGCATTCTTGAAAAAGTGGTTCAAAATTTGAAGCAGGAGGGGCAGGGTGGCGATGCAATAAGCGCTATCGGGGCAACTCATTGACAATCTTCTCTGCTACAGAAATGTTGGTGAGCAACATGAACTCCTCTACCATGGAATTTGTTTCTCTGTAAGAGATAATGATTGTCATATGAAATTAGTCAAAAGCAAGGATGAAAGTTGAGGTCAATCAATTTCCCTGAACAACCCCATCAGGGTTACTCTTTGTCCGGTTTTAGCCAGAAAACCGGCTATTTTGAATTTTTTGGCTGATCTTGTTCGGTATTGGTGAGTTAATTTTTTTTTAAAGATGAAAGTATTGGTTGTTTAAAGGCTGCAGCAATAAAGGGGAAATTAGATGGATATAATGTATCCTTTTCTATTATTTAAAGCTGATAGCATCTGATGAAGAGAAGCTTTGCATGAAATATGCTGGTTATGAGACATATTTCAGGCTTTTTAAAATTTCAGCAAAGGGCATCCCTGCCCGTGGTGAGGTTTAAATCCCTAAATGTGAAGTGATTCAAAGCACAGCAATCTAACAACACAAGTTAACCTTCTAATTTCTCCTATTGAATCTGCATGATAGAGAAAAAAAATCAGAGCGCAGGTTAAGAAAAAAAATCTAAATTTTTCAGAAATTCCAGGAATAACAAACAACTTTCACCCCTAGTCAAAAGATAGGTAGTTAATGTTTATTTAGAGCAGACAGTCCAATCATCATTCATACAGAATCATTGGTTTCTAAGCATAAGATATAATATAGGATAATACATAGTAAAACAGATATACTATGTAAACTTGTCGGAAATGTCATAGTCAAATCGAGTATAATTTCTCTATGTTATGAGTAAGTATAGAGCAATTGATCATGAATGGAAATCACAACACAATTTATTCTCAGTCAAGTGTTGGCAATATCAATGTGCGGCTATGTGGTGTTGTGGTATGACACTGGCTTCCAGATCGGAAGGTCCGGGGTTCGCGCCTTACTCGGCGCATAGTTGAGTCCTTGGAGAAGGCTCTTTAGTCCCATTCTGTCACTGTACTCAGGTGAAAAATGAGTACATGGCCATTAACAGTGTTGTCTCTGTCCGAAAAAATTTTTAATATCGCCTAACAGGCGTCATGTACCATTCTTTTCCCCATTAAGTGCATTCATCAGCTGTTAAACATAGCTGTTGGCCTGGGATCCCTTGTAATGCGCTTAGTGGATATTGCGCTATACAAAATCTCATTTTATAATTTTTTAAAAAAAAATTTCAAGTCATGTGCTCCAACTGAAAAAAAGGAATTATATATTCTCCTGTACTTTCTATAAAATGTGAAATCATTAAAATACTCAAATTCCACTTCAAATTAAAAACACGATAAGAGGTCAAAGGATAAATAAGAAAATCCTCTCAAAAATCTGAAAAATAAAGTTGCAAATCAAAAAGGAATATACACAAATGTGGTAATGTGTCAGAATGACCCAGATGCCTACAACTAAATTTAGAGTCTAAATTATAAAGATTAGTTAAATTGAATTGCTTTAATTTAAAAGGGCAAACTTAGTTTCTTCAACTAAAGGTATAAAAAACTCCTAATTCTGTGTATAACGATTATTAATTAAAACTATGACATAATAGTAGATTTATTAGTGATTGTATAGTGCCGAGTCTAAATTATAAATACAAGTTAAATCAAATTGCTTTAATTTAAAGGGACAAACATAGTTTCTTCAACTAAAGGTATAAAAAAACTCCCAAATTCTGTATAGTACTAAAATTAAAATTATGACATAATACTAGATTGAATAGTGATGATAAAGTCCAGATTACAATTAAAATTAATTGTTTGTTTTTAAAAATCTAGTTTGAAAAAAAAAACAACACAAACTAAAATAACATGACATATTCATTAATGCTCGCCATTACTGTCAATGAGGATGAGAGAGGAGCAGGAGCAGGAGGAAGAAGGGAAAAGGGGAGGGAGATGCGAACGTGCTTATTGCTTATTTATAATAATTCAATATAAAATACCTCAATTCTTTGACTTGAACGTCGATGGGATCATGAGTCTTACTGTCCACGTGGAAACGAATTTCTGTTGAAGCCAGACTTAGAGCTCTGGTGATGATTTAAAAACAAAAGAATTCTTTTTTTAATAAATGTAAGTCACATAACAGCGAACTTTTCAAAGAGCTAAAACGGGACACCCTAAAGCACACTTAGTAATAATAATAATAATAATAATAATAATAATAATAATAATAATAATAATAATAATAATAATAATAATATAATAAAAAATAATAATATATATGATAGATGAATGATGATGATGATGATGATGATGATGATGATGATGATGATGATGATGATGATTAATATATATATATAATATATAATAATTATAATAATAATAATAATATAATTAATAATAATAATAATAATAATAATAATATTTAATAATAATAATTATAATAATAATAATAAATAATAATAAATAATAATTAAATCGATTATTACAATGATATACAAATTGATATATTTGGAATATTTGACAAATAGATGGATACATGTAGATAGAGGGATATATAAATAGACAAATATCTATATTATTAAATATGTAGTGCTACTAATTATTATGAATTTTACATCTTTGTCTCCAAACTTTGTAAGAGCCAATGATGGCACTGTTGCTTATATATTTTGAAAGGACTTTTGCTTCTGTGCTTTTAATGCCCAGAATCTTTAAGCCATTCACAAATCATTCATAATTTAAAGTCAGTTTGAAAGTTTGTTGAGGCAAACATCATAAAAATTGTACCAACGACACTAACACTCGCAAAAACAACCAATCTTGACACTGTAAAAAAATTGTCAGTTGGGCGTTTTTACGCAAATTGTTGAATTCGAAATAATGTATTCATTTAATTACTTTAAGGATTTCAGATCTACACTAAGTTTTCAACAGTTTTCATCGATTTATGACATCAAGTATTATTATTGCCCCTTTGATACTTTCAATGTGATGGTTTCGGGTGGATAATACCCTGGTTTAACTTATGGCCACACCTTCAACTCTATCTGTCCAGTATAAACATCAAGTACATAAAATCCTGTGAGAGGGGGTTTTTTCCTCTCCTAGGAACTGTCCGATTGGCTTTTCTCAGCAAATCGTGACATTCATAATGATATTATTTACTTGATCACATTAAGGTACTCGTATTTACAGAAATTTTAAACGAGTTTCACCGATTAACAACATCAACTAATATTACTGTCATTTTTATGACATCGATGTGATAATTATTGCCCTAGCAAACCGCCAAAATGGTTTGTTGTTGTACTTGATGTACTTTACCACTCAATTCACTTCATTGGCGACGAGAAACGGGATCATCTGACTGAAATTAACAAGCAAACAGCTAAGTAGAGCATTAAGAGCTAAGCTATTAAAATAGTTAGCTAAAAAGATGGCACTATACGGCCAAATTAAAGAATTCATCCAGTCAGATGAAAATATCAATGACTATCTAGACAGGCTAGATTTTTATCTAGAAGCGAACAGGGTGGAAGAAGACACAAAGAAAAGAGCAATATTGCTAACAGTGGTGGGTCCACAACAATTTAGACTACTAAAGGACTTGTGTGCTCAAGAAAAACCAGGAACCAAGTCATTCGATGGGCTATGTCAGCTACTAAGAAATCATCATGCTCCAGCCCCACCAAAATTTCTTTGTAGAGTGAAATTTGACGCGAGAACCAGACATTCTAGCGAGACGATTGCACAGTTTGTAGCAGAATTACGACACCTCAGCGAATGCTGTGAATTTGGAGAGCTGTTGAATGACCGACTGTGTGAGAAATTTGTCACGGGAATTAACTATCCAGAAATTCAGAGAAAACTGCTACTGGAACGAAACCTCACATTGGATAAAGCGATCCAAGTTGCTACTTCTATGCAACAGTCGACAGATGCTGCCCGATTTATGGCACCGTTATCAGCTTCAGCCAACGCCGTGACTGATAAACTATTCACCAAAGGTAGAGGGTTCAACGCAAGACAGGCATATACGATTCCGACAATTTCTAAAACCAGGTCAATAAAATGTCATCGCTGCACCGAGTCCACATGCACTGCAACAGTGCAAATTCAAAACAGCAACCTGTTACAAATGTAACAAGCAAGGCACATAGCAAAAACTGCTTGTTTAAAAGCACGACACATGCTTCACACGGCGACGAATCAAAATTACGTAGAAATCGATCAGTTTCGCAACGATGAAGGTCAACTGACACAAGCCCGGACTTCAACATGTTCACCGTGTCAGATTCACCGCAAACTCCCATCAACGTTCCAATCTCACTGAACGACAAGGTAATCAAATTTCAACTCCACCCAGGACTGCCCTCACCATTATTAGTGAAAAGGAGTTCCACAGAGCAGCGATAAGTAATGCTACTCTACAAAAATGTAACAAAAATCTGAAAACGTACACAGGTGATTGTGTTCCGGTGGTTGGAGAGTGTGTGGTAGACGTGTATTACCAATATCAGTTCGTGAAGCTCCCCATCATAGTTGTGACGGGCAAAGGACCACCTTTGCTGGGAAGGAACTGGCTGAACGCCATAAAGCTCGACTGGAAGAGCATTTTCACAACTTCTAGAGGAGAAATAAACCAACTGAAGAACGAAACTTTGAATTTGAAACAAGTGTTGAAGAGCAACGATTCAGTTTTCGGAACGTGTGGACTGTTGAATGATAGAACAGTGACAATCAGCATGAAAAATACAAATCCAAGGTATTGTAAAGCTAGAGTGCCACCCTACGCAATGAGAGAAAAGATTGAACATGAGCTCAATAGATTAGAACAGAGTGACATTATTTGGAAAGAAGAACATTCAGATTGGGCTACTCCAATAGTCCCTGTGCTAAAGAAGGATAGTTCAGTTAGACTGTGTGGTGACTACAAAATTACAGTTAACAAGGAGATTGAGTTGAATAGATATCCTATTCCAAACATTGAAGATATTTCACTCAAGTTAGCAAACGGTGACAAATTCACTGAACTTGACCTGTCACATGCATACACACAGTTGGCACTCCATTCAGATTCAAAAAAGTACACAACTATAAACACACACAAGGGTCTTTATCAGTATGAAAGGCTTTGTTTTGGTATTTCATCAAGCCCAGGAATTTTCCAGGCTGTCATGGATAGCATTTTTCAGGATGTGTCAAATGTTTGTGTATACTTTGACAATTTGTATATTACAGGAAAAGATGATACTGAGCATCTTCAAACCCTTGAAAATGGTCGGTGAGAAAGGTATTAAAATAAATAGAAACAACTGTCAGTTTAGGTTGCCAGAAATATATTTTTTGGGCTATAGATTGAGCAATGAAGGTATCGAACCACAGCAAGAAAAAACCAGAGCTATAAAAGAAGCTCCAAAACCAGAAAACTGTCAACAACTGAAAGCCTTTTTTGGCATGGTAAATTACTATGCAAAATTCTGTGACAACCTTTCCAGTACTTTGGCCCCACTGTATAAACTATTACAGAAAAACATGACTTGGCATTGGGGGAAAGATCAAGAGAAAGCATTTAGAGCCGCAAAAGAGGCTTTGTCGTCTGATACCTTGTTGCAGGGCTGCCTACCCCAGATTTCAAACTTCAGGAACACTTTACGCGGAAATTTTTTTTCCACGCGAGGAATGCAAGCACCAACTCATGCAAAGCTTGGTAAACAGATTGGTTTACTAATAATATTGACACTTTTTAAAGATAAAAAGTTACTCACCAAAATATTTACATATATACATAAACTTAGAAAGAGGGTGGAGGATTTAAGCCTGAAGAGACCTGTAATAGGCACTCTTCAAACTCTTCAAATCCTTTTTGGAGTAGCTCCTCCCTAGTGCATCCCCAGGTCTAGACTTGGCCACAACCAGAGCCTCAAGTGTTTGTTGAGACATGCTGCCTCTGAAGTCTGTCTTGTTTTTTCTAACAACAGAGAAAATTCTCTCACAATGAGCAGAAGAATGAGGAATGGTGAGGAGAGAAAGCATTATCCTAGGCAGGTGGTTAAAAATGAATTCACTATCTTCCTTGAGAAGGCCGACTTGGTGCCAGTAAGTGTCTGCTCTGTCTGTTTGTATGTGTGATGTGTCTGTGCATTGGTATGTTGAAAATTCTTTCTGTATGTCTGTAAATGTTGCATTGCTAATCAGTTGAGGGAATTTTTTGAGGAAGAACAGCATGTCTGTAAATGTGGTGTTGTTCTGCTGAGCAGGATCCGCGATACTGATGTGTTTGAGAAGTGGATCAGTGAGGGGCAGTTTTTTTTTCATGTAGGAGCATGCAGCCTGATAAAACTTGATGACATCTTTGTAAAACGTTTCTACCCTCTCTGGTTTGGGAGTTCCTTCAAAGACCAGCTGGAGAGCTTCGTCACCAATGATAACATCAGAAGACTGCTTGGTGTTATGAGGTGAGAGAAAATCAACGTCCAAAATGTCAACTTCCTTGATGGCAGATGGCTTGACAAAATTGATCAAGGTGTCTTTAAACAATTTCCTTAACTTTGCCTGCAATTCCTGAATCATGGGTTTGTCACATTGGAGTTCAGTGTTGATTGATTCAAACTGCTTCACAGCATGAAAAAGAAACATACAGTAAAGCTTGTTTGTGGTGGAACTGAAGATGTTTTTTAGATCCCTGACCTTCTTTTTCGTGTTACATCCCTCCTTCATGCCTTTCTCCTCCTCCCTAAAAAAAGTATAGAGGGCATCCCAACTACTGATGAGCCTAGGAAGGCACATTCCAGTGCTCAGCCATCTGGTAGCCACATGCTTCAGTATCTTTGTTTCCTGAATATGATGGAACAGCTGACAGCATTTCAGATCAGACTGCCTCTTGCTACTCTTATCCAAGTAGTAGAAAACATCAATAAGAAGCTGGCTGGGACTGAAGGGCAAGGAAGCAGCACCTAATAGACAAAACAAATTAAGAGGGGTCATAATCATCTGAATGGGTAGCAGTACAATTAAAATCTGTAAGGTAAAACAAAAAACTTATAGACAACTAAATGAAAAATAAAGTTTTGTATGTTGCCCATAACATTTATATAAATAATTGTGTTGCTAATCTGTCTGCAACCAGGATCCCTTCCCCACTCATACTCACAACATTGAAAAGTACAATGCATTTGAGGCAATAAATCCAAGTTTTGAAATTTGAATTTTTTTAAAATCAAAGACAACTTCGTGGTATAAGTAGAATTAATCAGTTTGGTCTTTAAAAAATTATATATATATGAGAGAGAGAGAGAGAGAGAGAGAGAGAGAGAGAGAGAGAGAGAGAGAGAGATAGAGAGAGAGAGACAGAGAGAGAGAGAGAGAGAGAGAGAGAGAGAGAGAGAGAGAGAGAGAGAGAGAGAGAGAGAGAGAGAGAGAGAGAGAGATAAAAGGAGCAGAGTAAAGCCTTATAAACCATTCGAAGTGGACCTAAATTATTGGAGATCAAACTGTCACAAAATACTCACCTTTTTCAGCAGCAATGTGAATTAAATGGCACACACATCCAGACAAATACAATTCCTGATTCTTTTTCAGCATGCAGCCATACAGCCCAGATTCCTTGCCCACCATGACGTTGGCATTGTCACTCCCAAGAGCCAGACAGTTCTCCCAAGGAATTGAATGAACACCAAACTCAGCCTCAATCAAGCCAAAGATTCTAGCACCTGAAACTGAAATGGTTAAATCAAACAAATAAAAATGAGTGACCTTGATATAAAACGTTATATAACTATAACAATTACGGGATGTCTACACTTATTAAGAGCGCACTCCTTTGTAGGTAAAAAATAGAACAATTCATAACAGCATCAATAGCCTCATTATCTACCTGTAACATATTTCCAAAAGCCTCCAATTTACAATTTAATTAATAAAAATAAAAATGAATATGATAATAATAATACTAATAATAATAATAATAATAATAATAATGAAAATAATAATAATGATAACAATAATAATAAGTCAGAGTCAGACTTATTTTAAACACATCCCACAATACTATTTATAATATTTATAGGATATGAATAAAACCAATAGAAATAGGAATTTTATTATTAATTTATATTTTGAAAATATTATTTTTAAAAATTAGACTCACCTGTAGCAGATCCATCGATAGCAGGAACTGACAGTGCATCCGATCGTACTTCCATTATGTCAGGGTTGAAAGTTCTAACTACCAGTGGAAACAGTTTTTCGCCACCTCTATCGTTACTGCCGTCCGTTGAGATGGTAAAACATTGTGTTTTCAATCGTTCAACCAAACTGTCCACAGTGAGCGCAGACATTTCTTTAGCTATAGCAGTGCCTTTACTACGACCACACTGAAAGGATTTTGCAATCTTGGAGTCAGGGAACATTGATTTTACCCCTTTACTTAGCTTATCAAGTGATACCATGGGAAGATTTAAATCAATTACAATATCCACCATTTTTGCCTCCGCACTTATCACTTGCATGTCAAAGTCGGTCACATTTCCACTTGGTGCTTTATTGAAAAATCCAGAAATCAAAGTGTTTGACTTTACTTTTTTCTTCAAATCACAATTTTTAATATGGCGTGCGCCTTCAACGTGTCTCCTCACATCATCAACTCCACCGTGTTTAATTCCGAATGCAGAATTACAAACTTCACAAAATACGCGAGAATCGTCACTGCTCACTGGTTTAATAAAATTATATTTCTCCGTGTATTCCTCACGGTAACATTGAAATCGTCTTTTTGAAGAAGATTCTTCAGTGGAAGTAATTTTCCTTTTCCCAATGGTAGACATTCTTGTTGACCAAGTTTACTTTTAAAAATTAGAGATATAAGACGAACGGGATAGTTGTATTTAAATCTTGAAGCCGCGACCAACGTGAATCAGAACGACGAAATGATATGATGGGAAGTGACCGGAGAATAGTAATGAACGTCGATAACAAAACAAAAATAACTAAATTATTTCATTTTTTTTACACCAAAAGAGCTAAGTTGATATTTTATTCAAAGTTTGAGGCAAGAAACTTGGCTCTGATTGATTGGTGCCAAAAAGTCCAATCTGGCAATACGTCGTCAAAGTCGTATTTCGAAATAATGTTTATTAAAGCATCCCAATCGGAGAAAATAAAATTCGCATTTTACTTCCGGAACAAAAAAATTAACATCCGTATTTTCCGGAACATCGTTGCATTTTTTCAAATTTCCGTAACAATTCCGGAAATTCCGTAACGGTAGGCAGCTATGTTGTTGATTCACTACAGCCCAAAGAAAGAATTGGTATTAACTTGTGATGCTTCATCAGATGGGCTAGGTGTAGTGTTATTATGATAAAATAGCAGTAGAGATTCAATTCTTAACTTCAATCTTTGCATGTACGAGAGTGTAAATGTTGCTGCTCGAAGCTCGAAGAAATAAATGATAACGTGAAGTTGAATGTAAGCTTCAATTTAATTACAAAAACAGATCAAATGAATGTTTCGAGTTTCCCTTTATCAACAAAACAGGATGAATGAAACACCACAGATGAATGAGATGATGTGGTAGTGGCGTCGTTAAGATGAATAAACAAAACATTGGTTGGCAGGAAATATCACGCTCCTTTGTAAGGAAGCACGAATTAAAATAGAATACTAGATATTTCTAAAAAGTGTGCAATAAATTAAGTGAAAAGAGGGGAGGCGGGGAGGAACTGTGTAAAGCAGTTTAGAAAGTGAAATATACAATGAAATATAAAAACGTGTAGACTATTCTTGGAAAATAAATATAATGGAATTGAAAATAAATACAAAAAAAAATATAAAAAAGAAATAAGGGATGTCGGTATAAGTATAATCATTAGTGGCAGCAGCAGCAGCAGGAACAGTAAGTACTTTTATTATTATTATTATCATTATTATTATTATTATTATTATTATTATTATTATTATTATTATTATTATTATTATAAGTAGTAGCAGCAGCAGCAGTAGTAGTAGTAGTAGTAGTAGTAGTAGTAGTAGTAGTAGTAGTAGTAGTAGTAGTAGTAGTAGTAGTAGTAGTAGTAGTAGTGGTAGTAGTTGTAGTCAAAGTTGTAATGATACTGATATATAATAAAAGGAAATGATGATGGATGGCCGGGGGGAGGGCAAGAGACAAAGGTAGTATAATATTTAAATTAGGTCCATTCTCGAGTTCATGCCCTGAGGTGAAAGGGTGTTCAGTTTTAGTATCAGTTCTGCCTCCCTATATTTTCTATGTTGTTTAGTGGTGTGACAGAACTGAAGGACGGCAACTTGGATGTCGTACAATCCTCGATGACTAGACCCATTGAAGTGGTGGGCGACAACCTCGTCGTTTTCAATAGAATGCAGATGTTGTCCAAACCTGTCGCTTAGTCTCTTGCCAGTTTCTCCCATGTATGTCTTGTGGCAACGTTTGCATATTCTAGCTTAAATCACGTTACGATCTGTGCAGTTGAATGAGTGTCGGATGTACTCTTTATCCGGGAATTTGATGGAATTTTCCACGAATAAGTGTGGGCATGTCCTGCATCTGCAACGTCCACAAGGCTCCGTCTTACGTTGATTACTGGCCATATCCATCGTCAAGTGGCTCCTAACTAGTATGTCCCTCAAATTACGGTCCCGTCTGTAGGCGATTAGCGGCGGTTTGTTGAATATATCCCTCGTTTCTACATGCTCCTGAAGAATCAGACGGTAGTTGGTTTTAAGATTTTGATGACTTCCTTGTTGTGTGGATGATTGGTGATGACTAGGATAGGTCTGTCTGTTTTGCTGTCACTGTTGTTAACTAGTTTCATGGCAGCTTCCCTAGAGATATTTTGGATTTTGTCAACCGCTTGTTTTAATATGGATTCAGGATAATGGAGGTTGCGGAAAAAGTCAAGCATTTTATCCTTTCCTACCGTGAAGTCCTCATCATCCTGGCAGATACGTCTTAGTCTTAGTAGCTGTGAAAATGGAATTGAATCCTTGCATTTGGTGGGATGTGAGGATGGGTAGAGAAGGTAGCTGTGACTGTCCGTTTCCTTGTAGTGGATAGACTTCTTGAGTCCACTTTGGGTGAGGGAAACTGCGATGTCCAGGAAGGCTACGTGAGTGGTGGATATCTGATGAGTGTACTTTATTGCTGGATGGAAGTTATTGAGGGCAGTGATGAATTTTGTTGAGTTGCATTTTAGTCATGTTGGTAACGCAGATGCAATCGTCGATATATCTTTTATAAAAAGCTGGTTGGTGGCCGTCGTATTGGGAGAAAAATTTTAACTCGAGGTGGCCCATGAATAAATTGGCGTACGATGGTCCCATTTTGGTGCCCATGGCCACTCCCGAGATCTGATGAAAAATTGGCCGTTGAATTCAAAAGAGTTGAGAGTCAAGACTAACTCTGTAAGTCGAATGATGGCATCGGCATTAAATTCGGGTAATGGGTGTTTGTCGATGAAGTATCAGATGGCTTGTAATCCGTCTTGATGGGGAATGGAGATGTAGAGGCTATGGACGTCCATCGTAAATATGAATCTATTGTCGGGTTGTGTGAAGCTGATGTCGCGGAATAGATGAAGGGCGTGATTGGTATCTTTAATATATGTGGGAAGATTGATGACGATTTTTTTGAAGATGTTGTCAAGGAAGAGAGAGATTTTTTCTGTGGGGCAGGAAATGGCCGAAACGATGTGTCTTCCAAGGGGCAAATCTGTGGCATTTTTCATTTAGTGTATTTTAGGGAGCATGTAAAAACAGGGATTTCCAAGTTTGCTGGGTGCCAGAGTTAATATATTGGAGTTATTGGGCACCAACTTGTCTTCGATGAGTGTGATGATGAATTTGTGCACGATGTCGTTGTGTTTGATGGTGATATCAGACGGGACCGATGCGTAATAAGAGGTGTTATCTAGTTGTCGTTGGGCTTCCTTCTTATATAATTCTGCATCCCAGACGACAACCGCTCCCCCTTTATCCGCCGGTTTGATGATGATGTCTTTTCTATTTCTGAGGGAGCGGATGGCGGACCACTCTTCCTTCGTCAAATTACTCCGTTTGATGGGTGGCACCCCGCCTCCCCTCTTTTTACTTAATTAATTGCACACTTTTTAGAAATATCAAGTATTCTATTTTAATTCATGCTTCCTTAAAAAGGAGCATAATATTTCCTGCCAACCAATGTTTTGTTTATTCATCTTTTTTTTGTTTGTTTGTTGCTTTAGGTCTCTTCCAACACAATTGAGGTTATATGAGAGACCGCTGAAACAAAAAAAAAACAAGCAATCTAACAAAAATAGTACAAATGTAAATCAAAACCATAACCTAAAGATATCATAAGCTAAATTATAAATAACCAAGAACAAACAGGCAGAAGATTTACAGAGAAAAAAAATATCCCTGTCAAAAATACAATCACAAACCAAAGAAGCAGGATATGCTAGTAAAGAGAAGAAGAAACGACATCACTATCGGATCGTACACCCATGCGAACATCATAGGTATATGATTCAAGGGTGATGCTCCCATCCAACCACCCGCTTATTCATCTTAACTACGCCACTACCACATCATCTCATTCATCTGTGGTGTTTCATTCATCCTGTTTTGTTGATAAAGTGGAAATACGAAACGTTCATTTGATCTGTTTTTGTAATTAAATTGAAGCTTACATTCAGCTTCACGTATTATTTATTTCATGTACGAGAGGCATCTCACCTGGGTTGGATGCAAGTGAAGGTTGGGTGGATCCTGATGGTTGTTCTTGCCGAGTAGAATTTTGACTTTCCACATCTGGATACATCAAAAAGAAAGAAAATAAAACCAATGTCATCTTTTCATCCTCTCCTATAAGCACAAATGCAAATGAGGTGTAAAATCAAAGATAAAGAAGATTTCTAAAATGGTGAGGTCACTTTATTTCCATCACATTGGACAGCCAGAATAATGGAAATAAACATTTTATAAGTCAACAAATCTCAATCAATAGGACTCGGACTTTTAAGCAAATTTCATAAAAGTAAAGAGATGATAAAAATGCAATGGATCAGTGTCTTAATAAAAAGAGGATCCTTGTAAATTGAATGAACTAGTATCGAGATATAATAAATTTCAAACAAGCTAAGCATACATACATCACAATTTCACCATGCTGTAATTGCTGTTTTGTTTGTAGTCACTACAAACGCGGAAGCCACGAAAGACATTGACGTAAGTAAAAACCAATATTTTATAAACAACATACAGCTAATCATTATCAAATTCATCTATAGTCTTACCAGTAGAGCAGGATATGCTTGTTTCATCTTGTGCAAGTGAAGGATTTAACACAGACACCTCTTTTTGAAAACCTGATAAAAGTAAAAACAAGACCAATTAAGATCTCAGGGATCGCTGATCTTTCTTAAATAGATAGAATATCATACAAATGGGATGTAAAGCCCTACAAGAATATAGTTTTATTTAATGAAATGTAAGATAAACATTTATTTTTTAAATTTCAATGCGGAGAAGAAAATCAAAAGAACTGTACACTATATTACAATAAACAGATATATGGAGTTCATAAAAAATATGACACTACTTTTGCGTATCACTTTTTACCTTTTTTAACAGTCTTGAGCAACACATTAAGATTTGAATCTTTCACTGCAGTTGCATTTAATTTAGATTAACTTCAAATGCTGCAATCTAACTCTCTATGGTTACGGTTCTCTAAGCGACCCAACTTGTATACGATAACAAAAAGCTAGATGTTCCTCACACAAGCAAATTATGTTTTTGTATGGACTCAGTGCCAGCTACATTTGAGTTGATTTACATGACAGGAGATGATGTGTAAAAATATTTTCATTCAATTTTCAGAAATAAATACTGGATTTTGATTCAATTTAATCGGACAAGAGCATACTTTGCCAGGCCAGAGCTACTGTTTTCACCCAAAGATCAGTCAGACGCAGTTATGACAGCCTGTTGGCCAAGAAAATCTGTGACTGTGATAATGGTCTTTTGATCAAAATCAAAAATTAGACCAGCAGCTGTCGTTTGCCAAAACTTGGATTTATTGTGTCCAATAAGCATAACTTACTGTTTCCCGTTACATCAAGAAAAGGTGGTAAAGTCTGAACTTTCAGAACTGTTCCCAATTGTCTGGCACAAAATCTGCTGGGTCAGAAAATACACTTCCTGATTCAATCTAAAATAAAGAATAAAGAAAATCAGCATTTCCCAGCCAAAGTCCCACCTCTGAACAATCTTTAATAAAATGTATTGATTCAAGTACAGAAAACAAATATGCAAAACAACTCTGTGCATCCATTGTCGTCAATGACATACCTACGTGTGTGACATCAGCTATTGGACAAAGTCTATAACAATTACATAGGCAAAGCAATGTCACATTCCTGCATTAATTAGAATAATGGAATTCCAACTAACTGTTTAAAAATGAGGTTAGTTTTTATCAAGAAGTAGAAAAAAAATTAATTGTAAACGTCTAGTAGAGAGATGAGCTGGCGTTACCAATACTTAGCTTCTATACCAGGACAAATCATTCGTTTGGACAGAAAAATAAATAAAAAACTTACTGCTTACCGTCTGAAGATTTGAAGATGCATTTGTTTTCTATCAAAAAATATTCGGTACTAGACAATCCGTATGAATTTCAAAAGTTGTGTTTCAAATTGAAATTATATCCTAAATATTTTCATGATTCATTCCTCGCGTAATCGTGGAGGCTTACGTCTGTTTTCAAGGTGCCGCCCAAGGTTTTTTATAAAAGTTTGAGAAAAAGATACGGAAAAAAGTGTCCCTAGATAGGTATGCAATTTGGTGCATTAGTGCAGTAAAACGCTGTGATTATCCCCAGACACCTGTCTGGGGATAATAAAAATTCGTTATCCCCAGACACCTGTTTAGATGCCAAGCATCCTGGCAGTAAAAGAAATCCCAGTTGCCAAGCCTTTTGGCCAAAATGGACGAAAATTGAGTGCTTTCAGAAAAAAAAATCACTAAAAAAAAAAGTAATCATCACACATACTTCATATTTTCAGAGGTATATAAGAATAGATGTGGGTACAGTTTGACGTAATGTGATATGCAAATTAGGTCACATGACCTTGGCGGCCATCTTGGATATCTAATTAATATTCATTTTTCATGTATTTCTGTGTTTATGGGCCTGTATCTCCACCATATATGAATAAAAATGTTTTTTTATTGTTATATGTTATTGAGTAATGATTGAACAAAAAGTACAGAAAATATCATATTGATATCTCTTCATTTACTGTGGGGTTTTTTCTTCGTTGTGTGGGGGGTGGGAGGGAGAAAAAATAAGTAACATATTTCCTCTCCCAAAACATCGGGGGAAAAAAGCTGAAAATACTTCACAGGCATAACCTTTTCTTCATTAAACCCAACATCCCTTGCTCCAGAATTGTTTTCACCCTCAATGAGCCATTCAGCTGGATTATGAGTCTCTTCATGTGTCAATACATTCCATATCCATTGGTTACCATCACCTCGAGCATTTGTGCCACGCCCCCTTCTGTTTACATTCTGTAAATTGTCCCCTAAACCCCCTGGAACATCACTAAAATCACTGTCTGACCCTCCCTCGTCACTCCTCGAACTAGATTCAATGTCCGTAATCTCCAATTCTGATAAAAATTTATTTCCTGAGTCACTATCATGTCTATACACGTCAATCTCTTCATCTGATTCCCTAGTGGAATACAAACAAAGCCTTGGCAACGGAAAATTACGATAAAAACAATGTAAAAATCAAGGAATTTACCCAATGGAAACCGTACGGTGCTCTTATTGGTTAACCAACCAGCGGCCTCGATGAGAAAAATATCCGCCATTTTGATGTTGGCTGGGAATCGCGTTACTATAGTAAACAAGCGCTGATCGGCCGTTCATGAAAACAAGTTGATGCTCTCTCGTTTAACTCAAAATTATTCAAAACGATCTCTCTAAAATGATATAAATGTGACTTCTTAAGGTTTTCTTCACGGTCAAAACCACACAACATTCTATTAATGATTACGTCCGAGGCAAAAAGGAATATTGACAGGTCGACCGAGAGTTGAAGTGTAGCGAGAGTCAAGCTATTGTTTGTCTTGTCCTATTCTATATAGAGAAAAGGATAAATAGTATAGCCTCGTGTGTGAGTGGTTGCGTGTCATAGTCTTGTTTTTAAATTGTTTCTGTTGTTTATGTGTGTAGTGATGACTCTCTCACACTCAATTTCAATGCCGAAAGAGGAATTCCCGCACACAAGAAAGGGGAATTGGGGTGGTATTTGGCATACATATTGTATAGTATCTAGTTCTAAATAGATAACTGATTAGAATTATATTATGATATATAAACACAATGCCAAATACAATTCCGAAGTTTCCTTATTTCGAATGAAGTAAAGCTCCAAAACCTAATGGTAGTGATTGTAGTACTGAGTGTTAGTGAGGTGATGTGGTGTTGGTGGTGGTTGTAGTTGTAGTAGTAATAGTGATGATGATGTGGTGGTGGTGATGATTGTAGTTGTAGTAGTAGTGGTAGTGATGATGATGTGGTGGTGGTTGTAGTAGTAGTGGTAATGGTAATGATATGGTGGTGGTGGTGGTTGTAGTAGTAGGGTCGTGATGATGATGTGGTGGTGTTGTGTAGTAGTAGTGGTAATGATGCGGCTATGTGGTCTAGTAGTATGACACTCGCTTCCGGCGCATAGTCGAGTCCTTGGAAAAGGCTCTTTACTCACATTCTCTCACCGTACTCAGGTGTAAAATGAGTACCTGGCCGTTAACAGAGTTGTCTTTGTCCGAAAAATTGTAATATCGCCTAACAGGCGTCATGTCCCGTCCTACATGTTAAATGTTGACCAGGGACCCCTTGTAAAGCGCTTTGAGCACATTTAGTAGATATTGCACTATATAAAGCTCAATTTAAAAAAAATAAATATTTCAATGATGATGATATGGTGGTGGTGGTTGCAGTAGTAGTAGTGGTAGTGATGATAATGTGGTGGTGGTTGTAGTTGTAGTAGTAGTGATAGTGATGATGATGTGGTGGTGGTTGTAGTAGTAGTGGTAGTGATGATGATGTGGTTGTGGTGGTTGTAGTAGTAGTTGTAATGGTGATGATATGGTGGTAGTGGTGGTTGTAGTAGTAGTGGTAATGGTAATGATATGGTGGTGGTTGTAGTAGTAGTGGTCGTGATGACGATGTGGTTGTGGTGGTTGTAGTAGTAGTGGTAGTGATGCTATTGTGGTGGTGGTTGTAGTAGTTGAGGTAGTGATGTGGTGGTGGTTGTAGTAGTAGTGGTGGTGGTGGTTGTTGTGGTAGTAGTGGTAATGATGATGAGATGATATGGTGGTGGTGTTTGCAGTAGTAGTGGTAGTGATGACGATGTGGTTGTGGTGATTGTAGTAGTGGTAGTGATGATGATGTGCTGGTGGTAGTGTAGTAGTAGTGGTAGTGATAATGATGTGGGGCTGGTGGTTGTAGTAGTAGTGTTAGTAATGATATTGTGGTGGTGGTTGTAGTGGTAGATGATGTGGTGGTTGGAAAACACATTACAGGTTATTATAATACATGATTACACACATTCTCTAACTTCATTTTTTGACAGCTTCGTTGTGCCATAAATATACGCAACAGTTCTGAAACATTTTATTGTGGATTTTGATATTGTTTGCTGTTTTTCTTGTGTCGTTATGTTGACATAGATACCGAATGAATGGTAATTACTACATTCTCAGCCAACAACAAAATGGCGCTGAATGCTTTCATTGGTGGACACTTTTTAGGCTTCGTACGTATTCTCATTCGTTTAATTCTATGGTAAAAATCGAATTTAAATCATGAATGCACGAGAAAATGCTGTCAATAGCCGTCAGTGAGATGTATGGCAGTTCAGCAGTATAATTACTGCTCGCAGAATTTATTATTCGCCTCGATAATAGCGGTCATTGACTCGTCGCCGTAGAGCGACCGTGGCAACTCAGCGACCTTTTTTTTTTGGTCGCCGTGCGGCGACCGTGGCAACTAAAGAGTTAACTGTTTTGGGACACAACCACCAGTATTTTTTCCAGAATATTTGGTATTTTTCACGCCTAGTTTGGCATTTTGCATAAAATCTTTCTGCCCACTTGCTACATGCGTCTGGGGATAACAAATTTTCTTTATCCCCAGACACCTGTCTGGGGATAACAAAAATTGGTTATCCCCAGACAGGTGTCTGGGAATAATGACAGCCTATTCCTATTGCCTATATTCCTTATTTATTTGGAATTGTATTCTTGATCAAAATTGATGATATATGCGCTTTGGTAAAATGCTCACAACATCCGCCACTGGGAATAATAAGGAGGCCTTCCAAAAGCTCCTACCTAGAATTTCTTTCAATTTGCATTTTCACCGTGGATCTTTTGTCATTTATCAATATATAGATAGTCTAGACATCTAAATCTAAGTATTGGTAACACCGGCGCACCTCTCTGGCATTTTAAAAACTCTTGAACAACGTGATTGATTTGTGAAAGTTTAAAATTTCCTAATTATACAGTACTACCGCAAACTCGGGGACCCAAATAATCTTGGGGTTTTGGGAGGGGGGAAACAATTTTTTTTTAATTTTGGGTCCCAGAGTTTGCGGTAGTACCATTGGTACTAACAATTAATACCTGCAAATAAGTGCACGTCTGATTGTAGTCTGATTGGTATAGTGTGCCTAATCATAGAAATGGCTGTGCTGTACTAGACTGTAGTCTCTGTCTCTACTTCTTAGATAAATACCAGGGTTGCCAGATTATTTTTCAACAAAATGCCAGGGGAAGACTCAAAAAATGCCAAAACATTAAAAAAAATGCCAAAGTCTGTTGACTCCCACCCCCACTAAGAAAACTACTCACTTTTGATAGACAATTTACTATCATATCCTGGTGGCTTGCGTGTTTTATCTTCTTTTTTTTTTCTTTTTTTTTTTTTTTTTTGAATTATACTAAATTTCCTGTTGGGGTAATTTTTTACTTACTGACTACTAAGTGGAGTGCTAAACCACTACACCACGGTTGGATTTTAAGAATGAAAAGAAATACATTAACATGAAAGGTAAATACGTAAAGGAGTGAAATCATTGGATGCTGTAAAATCAGACCACCCTAACGAACAGAGTTTAAAGTTAACAGGCGACCATGACGCAAATATACACGAGTTTTGCAGGAGATTCCCAGAAAACTTACGAGGATACTTGTCGAGGGCTGAATTTGAGTGAATATCTGAGGGAGGCAGGGCTAGTTCAGGGTGTGAGTTTTAATAGCAAAGTTTTCCGATGTGAAGAGATTTGTTTTTACGCGTTTAGAAAGGTGTCATTTGAAGTATAATATACAAGAAAAGAAAATGCCAAATGAAAATGCCAAATGCCAAATGATTTTTCTAATGCCAAACGGTTTTCAAAAATGCCAGATTTGTGGAATCTGGCATTTAAAATGCCAAACTGGCAACCCTGATAAATACTCTTAATCTTAAAATTTAGTGATAACTAAGACTAAGAGCTGAGTGGCGCAAATTTCGTTTCATCTATAGCTTGTTGCTTTCATTTCGCTTATTTTTTAAAGGGTGATTTCAAAGTCTTTGCCCATTCGTTTGTCTAAGCCCCAATAAATTTCAATACGTTGGCTCACTTACTTCTGAGAAAAACCTGCTAAAGAAAGACCAAAAGCCAAAAGCCAAAAGCCACTCGAAAATCGAAAACGAATACTCGATTTGAAAGGTCAGATGTCAAGATCAAGGTCAAGGGTCGTGTTCGACCGCATGATTAAATTCTCTTTGGAACTGTATATTCCTACTTCAATGTAATAAATACACACATGTGTATTCCCTACACCGGAAGAGAATATAAAATGGCTGGATGTTTTAGCACGCGTAACTGTAACCGGGATGGACGAGTTAGGGATTCACGTCCCTTTTTAGGCAATTTAATTTTTTTTTGGTATATTATGCATACTGCCTTGGTCAAAATTATTAATTCTCAAGTCCACATTTGGACACACGAGTGATTCCTGACTCGAGAAATTTGATTGACATTTTTACAATTTTTATTTGTTTACTGTTACCTTTATTATTTATTTTTAGCACCCGATGAAGACTTTGGATATGAGAGTCCCTCTTCTGAAAAACCTGTAGTTTAGTTCGTTCACCTGTAATAATGGTAAATATACGTGAATTTTAAGCTGATTTTTATGTTTCTTTGATTAATGCCAGGTTCAGGCGAGGTTTAGGACAATGCCGACTTTGTCTTGGTGAAAATTTTCAAGTTTAATCTGTCCTAATATGAAGATTAGAAATTTTCTTTACTTAAACTTTTAAAAAAAGTATTTTAGTACTTGGTTAACATAGGTATTGAAATAAATCCTCTAAGTTATTGAGTCAAAATTTATTGCCTTATGCATTCGTAGTATGTAACAATATGAGTTCCGGAGATGAAAAAACAAACAAACCCGAACAACTTTATAGTTATAGTGTCTTGGATGGGTCTCGAATTATTTTCAAGGGAGCCTCAGAGAGAGAGAGAGAGAGAGAGAGAGAGAGAGAGAGAGAGAGAGAGAGAGAGAGAGAGAGAGAGAGAGAGAGAGAGAGAGAGAGAGAGAGGACAAAAATTCAGAACTGCTTTGAATTTTTAATTTTTTTTTGCCCGGGTCCTGTCCTTTTAAAAGTCTTACGGGCTTGGGACATTTTTGTTCTGTTTTAGGCAATATCGGACTCAGAAAAATGGATGAGGGTGAGATCTACAATCTGTATATTGTTTTAAAATGTTTGTAACAAATTTAGGTAATTTATTCGGGACCAGTCAAAAGAAAAAAAATTGGATACCAGTTTTAAAAAACTTTAATTTTAAAACATTAACGCACGAGGAAAAAAAAAAAGGAAAGGGGGAATGGTTCAAGTAGAGAACAGTTATAGATTCCAATAGCGTACTCTCAGAGTAGAATGCGCACAATGTTTAAAAATCATTATAATCAAAACAAAAAAATCCAACACTCCATAACAGTAACAGAGACTACAAGAAAAATAGATCATCTTCAAAAAAGATAACTATACATAGACTGCTCCCCTCTCAGCCAAGGGCTCAGGCCAAGGCCAGGAAAATTGAATTCTCATTCTAATACAAAGAGCAAATTGGAAAACAGATAAAGGGGGAAGAGGAAGATATTGGAGCTAGAACAAGTGATCTACCTGTCCATGAGGGGAGGTACATTAACTCCACCCAGGATGGGACCTTAGACTAAGGAAGAAAAAAAAACCATAAGAAAAAAGGGGTACAAGTTCGCTAGCGAAAAGATCTACTTAGATCCAGGAGTAAACTATCCTTTAGTCTGATCTGAAAAAAGTTGACTGACATGCAATACACTGAATTGGCTGCAATCGCATAGTATATTAAAGCCTAACAATGATATGGAGAGAATAATGGATGCACGTTTTCTTCAAGATCCTCTCTCTCTCTCTCTCTCTCTCTCTCTCTCTCTCTATATATATATATATATATATATATATATATATATATATATATTATATATATATATATATATTATATATATATATATACGAGTAAAAAGCCCGCAATTTCGCGGGGAAAGAACTATTTTCATTTGATATTGCCAGAATCATTTTCTTGATTAGCTTGATTACGATTAGATGTACATTTTAATCGATGTGCTTGTCGTCGCTGTCATGCTTTATTCGGCATGATTTTAGTTTATCAGTCAGTAGATATCAATATCAATAAGTCGCAAGTCTTTACCACGCTTTACTTGGGAGTGCTTTGCACTACCTTCAATACTTCACAAATTAAAATGGCGGCCGAGAATCAAAACAATGGTCAAATTAGGAAATTTTAAACTTTCACAAATCTATCAAAGTTTGTTCTAGAATTTTAAAAACGCTTTTATATGATGACAAATTGATTAAATAAACGCCTGACAAAAGATCAACGGTGAAAATAGAAATTGAATGAATACTGGGGATGTAGTAGCTTTCGGAATGTCTCCCCTTTACTTATGTGAGGTCAAATGAAAATCTGAAGCGGACGCGAAAAATATCAAGTCCCCGAATCTGTCTACTTTTGGTTTGTTCGGGCTAGAAGAACCAATTGACAGTTTGCCGAAACGTTTAACTAAATATTTCCCAGGGCAATAATTATCACATCGATGACATAAAAACGACAGTAATATCAGCAGTAATATTAGTTGATGTTGTTAATCAGTGAAACTTGTTTATGATTTCTGTAAATCCGAATACCGTCATGTGATCAAGTGAATTATATCACTATGAATGCCACGATTTGCTGAAAAAATGCAAATCTGACAGTTCCTAGCAAACATACAGAACGAACTAAACTACACGTTTTGCAGGAGAGAGATCTCATATCCAAATTCTTCACTTTATCCTATAAATAAATGATATAGGTAAAAGTAAACAAATAAGAATTGTAAAAATGTTAATCAAATTTCTCAAGTCTGATGTCTTCAGGAATCACTCATGTTCCAAAATGTGGAATTTGAGAATCAATAATTTTTACCAAAAAAAAAAAAAAAAATAGAAAAGGAAAAAAAAATGAAAAAAAATCTAGAAAGGGACGTGAACCCCTGACTCGGCACACCTCGGTTACAGTTACGCATGTCAAAACATTCAGCAACCTCGCCTTCTCGGTCAGACCGTTTTGTTTCCTTTGTTTATACTAATCGCTCCCATTGTAGAGAATACCTATGTGTGTATTTGGTACACTGGTGTAGGGAAAACACAGATGTGTATTCAGTAAATCGGTGTAGGGAATACACAGTTCCATTCTCTTTTTAATCAAGATTAACTTTGACTTTTGACCTTTGAGTTGAGACTATTGTTTGCACTAGCATTCGCCTCAGGTTCTCTCTCATAAATTTTTCATTCACAAAATACTGCGAAAAGAGGTGGCAATAAAAGTATTCCAAACAAGAATTTTTCAGTAAGTTCGAATATTTTCTATGTTTGTAGTTTATAGTTTTTGTTTCATTTCCAGATTTTCTACACCTGCGTTGGCTAAGGAAGGGGGGAGGGGACTCGCATCGGCATCAGCAGATAAAAGAAAAAAAAAATCACTGTCGTGTGTCAGTGTCGTCAGTAGCAATTACGGGATTCTCCGTTTTATGTTGAATTGAAAATTTCCTCGGGAACGGGTTGGATCAAACTCAGACACCTAGATTGTTTTCTTAAAAAATCGTATTCTTCACGTCAGATGCCTGTACTGTAACTGTAAGACAAACAACTCTTTAACTTTAACTGAAATTCGTCACTATTCTAGTGAAGTGTAAGACAAGTGGAAACAAGGGTTGAAATTGTAGTCAACAAGAATCATGCATCTCTTACCCTCAGGTTAGGTTTTATACTTAATTGATGCATCTCTTACCCTCAGGTTATGTTTTATACTTAATTGTAATCGTAGCTTGTCAATGCAGGCCCCAAGTTACATTTTTTAATAAGCCAATAAGCCAGCCGTTGTGAGAGTAGTTAGTTTGTTTTGTATATAAGTATCGCTGTGATTATTCCCAGACAGGGTCTGCCAATAGCGAAAATTTGTTATCCCCAGACAGGTGTCTGGGAATAACCAATTTTCGTTAATCCCAGACACTTCTTTGAAACACTGATCTTTCAAACAATTATCCACATTCCAGAATACGGAATGTTTCGAAATTTTATGCAAATTGAAATAAGTAAAGTTCTGGGTGGGGATCCTGACCTCCCATTGTGGGCAGGGAGGTACATGCTCTGTCTTCTATCCCCCCATACCCGTTTCCCAATTGTTTCCTGTCATTGTCTTGGAATGAGATTACTTAGTTTTGTCCTGATCCTTGCCGGAGCTCCTTGGCTGGGAGGGAAACAGTCGAATGTATAGTTATAGTTTTGGGAGATGATATTTTTTTCCTTGTAAATCATCTCTCTGTTATACATTGTGTTATGTTTAGTTTACATATTATATTATATAATTGGTAAACATTTGAGTGTATTCCTCTTAGTTGGGACCTGTGCTTGTGTCTGGATGAGACTTTTAGGTGATCTCAAACTAAGTACATTGGTGGTTTGCTCTTGGAATCTACATCTGATCCCTATTTGTTCTCAGTTCCCCTATGTCTTACTTTTTCTTGGGTGCTTTAATTGTAATTCTATAACTCTTTACTGTCCCATTTTCTTCCTTTTTACTGGCGCTGATATAACCTAAATGTGTTGCAAGCGCCGTAAAACCCTTAAAAAACAAAAAAAAACAAATAAGTAAAGTTAATAAAATATCAATAAAAATGTAAAATTAACCAACAATAAATCAGTCGTTATTAGGTACATATTCATGTCATAAACACACTATTCGTCGACCTTCATGCGGGTGTCATGGCCGAATGCTTAAGTGGTCTGCCCCCAAGGGCATGTCAGATTCGACGATATGGGTTCGAATCCTGGTTCTGCCACTTTTTTTATTTTTTTATTCCGTCTTCTTTTTATACAGAGCATTGTAAATGATAAATGTCCCATCCACCCCCCACCCCCTCCCACCTCTTTTTTTTTAGATTAATCTTTCTCTCTCTCTCTCTCTCTCTCTCTCTCTCTCTCTCTCTCTCTCTCTCTCTCTCTCTCTCTCTCTCTCTCTTTCTCTTTCTCTCTTTTTAGTTCCTTTCTAGCAAATTGTCATATATTCGTCCCCACTCCGATCTCAAAGAGTATATTCTAAAAAGAATAAACAATTAAAAAAGCAAACAAACAGAAATATTCAGAGAGCGACCAAATGGTCATATAGAGGAGAAAAACGATAATTTTTAAAATTTTAAAATTAAAACAATTTAAAGAAATTCATGCTCAGTAATAGAACAAGCCCAAACAAAAAAGAATAAAAGAATAGACTCCCTCAAAAAAAAAAAAAAAAGGGGGGGGGGGGGGAGCGATCAGATTTGAGTCTGTGCAGCTAAAAGGAGCAAAATGAAAGGTGGTCTAACCCACTGAGCTGTCTATTCACACCGGTATCGATGTATCTTAAAATTCACATCTCTGATTAGAATATGTTGTTGGATCTAGTTTTGTGGATGTGTGATAATAAATTGCATTGTCTTGTATGAAGAAGACAGGGGAAAAAACAAGTGTTGTCGTTTTTGGGCTTTGGGGCGAACAACACCTTGGCCTAGGAATTCGTCCGCGAAATAAACAAATTCCTGGCCATCATCAATATCCCCAAAATTGTGGTCAGAATGAACAAATTATAGAATCAAAAGATGATCAATAAAGTTAACAGTAGTGAAAATTTAAATGGTTGGTGGACCATGAACAGATTTGATGATTAACAACTTTCTTGCTGGTTGAAAAAAAAAAAAAGGCGAATTGCCAGTTTGACGTTTTCAGTTCAAAGTGACAAAAGAAATTTCATTGACATTTATCACTATTTACTTTCATCTTATGTTAAATATCACTTGATGTGGACTGTTTTGGGACACAAATAACCACTGGTATTTTTTTCAGAATATTTGGTATTTTTCACGCCTAGTTGGGCAGTTTGCATCTTCCAACACCTGTCTGGGAATAACAGGTGTCTGGGAATAACAAATTTTCGTTATTCCCAGACAGGTGTCTGTGAATAATGACAGCCTATAAGTATATAATAGGGAAGGCAAGGCAAGGACACACAGTGCAATTCTATTCATTCACCATGCTTAAATTGATAATGATAATGGCCTTCATTTTTTCCTGTCAGATGAAATGAAATGTCGACTCCATACAGTGCAACTTGCCTGTTACTGCTTAGCTTCCTTTTAGTCCTACAAATCTTACAATATCGTTCACTACCTAAGTCAGGTATTCATTTCATTTACACCTGTTACACCTCATACTCATAATCATAGTTTTTGTCATCGAAAAAGTAAAAGGAGCTTAGAAGGGTTCTAGCATAATATATTAACCAGAATATCACCCCACTCAAACTAACCGGGCAATCCTCAGCATCCATTTCAGACATTGGACTTGCTATACTTTACAAGTCATGTCTCCATAAAATCCAACACCTCTGTTCCCAGCATTTCTCTTTCAGCGCTGAGGCCATATTCTAATTTCCGTCACTAAATGGCTGACACCTGTTTGAGGCAGCATGAGAATGACAAGCAAAGACATAGCGACATTTGAATTCGGAGCAAAATGTCAATGAAAATAACCCCCTAGGGCCAATTTAATGTTCTGATGAAAGAAATGATACCAATGGTTCAATTTATATTACAGTCTAGGACAGATATAAATAATATTGATATTTTCGGGACTGCAGTAAAATGTCGATATAAGTTTGTCTTTGTTTTTTGTTGTTAGTTTTTTGTCTTAACCAGATTCATCCCAGGGTTCTCTCCCAGCATTTAAATCAGCAGGAAAGAGACAGAATTCAGACAATTCTACTGTGACAGCAATATTACTGAGGATGGTTGCTCACATATCAGCCTTGGTGCTACCATCCATCATTATCTATTATGCCGTAGCTGAATACAGTAAGTGTGATTACTTTTTAAAGAAATGAACGATCATTTATACAGTGAAATTCCTAGGTGTCCCAATGTTCTACGTATTCATCATGGTGCCGCTATGTTGTCTTGTGGTATGACACTCGCTTTCGGATCGGAAGGTCCTGGGTTCGAACCTCACTCAGCACATAGTTGAGTCCTTGGAAAAGGCTCTTTACTCACATTCTCTCACCGTACTCAGGTGTAAAAAGAGTGCCTGGGCGTTAACAGCATTGTGTCTGTCAGAAAAAAAGTATTATATCACCTAAAACTAGCAGGCGTCATGTCCCGTCTTACATGTTAAGTGTTGCTGTTGGCCAGGGACCCCTTGTAAAGCGCTTTGGGCACGTTTAGTGGATCTTGCGTTATATAAAAGCTCAAAGCTCAATTAATGAATGCCATTTATTTCCACAAGATCATCATCATCATGGCTTATCTCTCCTGGACGTGTCTCTGTAGCTGCTAATAGAAACAAGCTTCTGTCCGGTGCCATCCTTCCACATTCAGTCACTGGCTTATATTATATCCTGGACGTGTCTTTGTAGCTGCTAATAGAAACAAGCTTCTGTCCTGTGCCATCCTTCCACATTCAGTCACTGGCTTATATTACATCCTGGATGTGTCTTTGTAGCTGCTAATAGAAACAAGCTTCTGTCCTGTGCCATCCTTCCACATTCAGTCACGGGCTTATATTATATCCTTTTGCTGATGTCTTGTGACCATCTTCTTCTTGGTCTCCCTCTCCCTCTTTTGCCCTCCACAATACCCTCTAGAATTTTTTTTTCAAGGCTGTCATGTCTCTAGATAAAAGTCCAAAGAAAGCAAGTTTTAGTTTCTTTATCATCTTGATGAGATATGGCTCCTTAATATGTGTATATAATGATCACAGGCGTTTATTGCTTTCAGTTTAGTTCGCCAGGTAAATCTAGCCAGTCTAGTGATGATGAGTCATAGCTTTACACTGAGAGAGGGAGACAATTTTTTCGCTGTTTTGATCGTTTTTTTCTGAATTTCAAACTAATGTAGTATTGCCGTTATTAAGTGCAGAAAAAATATTTTTATACTACCAAACAGTTTATTAACAGAGTTTTCATTGATTATTTAATCATTATTATAATGTTGTTAAAAAGCAAGAGGGATAACCATGAAATTGATACATAAATTTAAGTGAATTAAAATTTTTAAGAGAATATTTTAACATGTTCAACACTTAAGATTTTTAAACAAAAGTAATGGAAATGATGTTGAATATCTGTAAAATGTACACATATAAATTTTATACCAGTAGATTGAGGCGTTTTTGAGATATCAGTTCACCTGTACGTAAAAGTAAGGATTTTGAGTAAGGTAAAACTGAAATCCAATCACAGCATTGTCTTAATAGATATTTTTTAATAAACCAGAAACATAGTCAAATGTGATTCACTTATATTTATCCCAGAAACAACGAATTATAAGAATTCCATTAAATATTGTTATATAAGGACATTCATTTAAAGACAATCAAAACCACTAAGAAAATCTTAAAGAGTTCTTAAAATTTTTATAACCTTATTTTTGAGATATCCATGCCCATTACTTTTTTTTTATGTACTTGACTTGCACCTCTTTTAATTTGTGCCTCTTTTAATTTGTGTGCCATATAGACTGCATATAGCACATCACTGGTGAAAGATTAGGATCATATTCACCTCATTAAGTATTGTCTCTTGTTCAGAGTTTTCTCATTGAACCAAAGGTATCAATACCTGCATCGCATTTCTTTAAATTATGTATCAGTGAGATACATTTCTCGCAAATTGAAATATTTAAATATGTCAGAATTTCTCATTTATATTTATAGTCAATTGTTGATAAAGTCTAGAGTCTTTTAATCCTCTCAGCTCTGTACTCTTTCACAACAAATTCGACATATTTCATTTGTACTGGTGTGATGACCGTCTTCAGTGTGTCTCCATGACCTGAACAGAACTTAAATAAGTAAATTTATGAAATATCTAAAATTTCCGCTTAAATTCAATGAAATCAAATTAAATAAATGTCTCTTATCATCACTATCTAGTTTTATTATTGGGTTTCTAAAATAATATGAAATATTCTCCTCTTTGTTGGTAACAAAAATAATTATTGAGATTCCTTTCCACACCCTCTATTCTTAAATCCCTGAATCTACATAATAAAGTATATATCATATGAAAGATAATTTCATCTACTTTTCTCTGATCCCTCACACTTGATGATAAAAAGTGTTGATTTGATATTTTGAATTTTTAAATATTTCTTAAACTTATGATTTTAATATTTATTTCATAAAAAACTCTGATTATTCAAAAGAGCAAAACACAAACTTATCATTTAATGATGTAAACAAAAATAATTGCGTCTTGTAGAGGAAAAGCTGGTCTTTGTATCCATATATGTTTGAAAATTATGAAAAAGATGCTGCGTCCACAACAGGCTGAGAAAATTGAGTATTTTGATGAAATTTCTACTACTCTCTGCCTGAGAGAAATTCAGAGCGATGAGATTTACCTGCAGACATAATTTATTGCCAATGCACCCCGTCTTGACAGGTGTTATCACTGTGGTTGACGGTGGATTGTTTACATTACTTGACGGTAGCCAGTGAGGGAAGAAGTAACTAAACTGAAAGTTTGGGCCCTATTTAAACGGCTGTGTGATACAATAGATAGTTTTGTTCTTATTGTCAGATATCTCTCAGCTGTCATCTGCAAATAATCATAACTGGGATCCAGGTGTAAGTCTTTCTGCCATATCATTAATGTCGATTAAGAATAGGAGGGGGACAAGAACTGTACCCTGAGGAACACCAGACATCACTTGGCCTAACTTTAATGATGCACCATCCACGACAACTACCAGTCTTCGATTGGTCAAGAAGAAGATAATCCATTGGAATGTTTTGTTCTGTATTAATAAAGGGAGTCATTATTTTAAAAAGTAGTCCTTCAGAGCCGTTCAGCCCATTCAGAGTTTATCCTGGCTTCTATAACGTGAAACGGACAATAGCAATTGCTTGCTATCCTTTGGATAGGATGCTAGTCTATCGCAAAGTACTTCCACCAAATTTAACAGACTCAGCTACCCATTCACTGTTGGGTGGGCAGGGAGGTCAGAATTTAAAATATTCGACTGCACCTGGGATCGATCTCGGTCTCCATAATTTCAGGGCCAGTGTCCGACGGTGGACTTTGTACGATGGTGGACTTTATATGATGGTGGACTTTGTATGATGGTGGACTTTATATGATGGTGGACTTTGTATGATGATGGACTTTATATGATGGTGGACTTTGTACGATGGTGGACTTTGTCGAAAACTTAGTATGATGGTGGACTTTGTATGATGGTGGACTTTGTCGAAAGCTTTGCTGAAGTTTAAGAAAATTGCATCAGTTTGTAATTTCGTATTTATGTTTTTTTTCTAAGTGATTGATTGTTTTCATCACTTGTGTTTCAAATGACCTTTTATTCCTAAAACCATGCTGTGATTCTGTTAGAATTTCTTTGGCCTCTATATGATTCATAATTTTAGAAAAATATGACATGATCTAGAATTTTACTTGTGATTGATGTAATAAAAACTGGTCTATAATTCTCTGCTTTAGTGTTTTTTCCCTTTGCGTAATTCTGTTATTTTTCCTTTTTTTTTTCCCAATCGTTAGATTCTTTTCCTTGGTTCAATGAACTCTGGAAAATTTAATATGTCAGTATAGGAAAATATAATATGTCAGTATATGAAAATTTAATATGTCAGTATAGGAAAATACAATATGTCAGTATATGAAAATTGAATATGTCAGTATAGGAAAATTTAATATGTCAGTATAGGAAAATACAATATGTCAGTATATGAAAATTTAATATGTCAATATAGGAAAATACAATATGTCAGTATATGAAAATTTAATATGTCAATATAGGGGATAGAGTTTTAAATTAATTTTCCTGGTATATCATCAGGACCTTTTGCTTTGTGTTCCTTAATTGCATTTAGAAGCTTTGCAAGGCCTCTCTCTGATATTTTGATGTCCTCCATTATAGGCATGTCAAAGTTGTCTTGGTCGTCCTCCATTATAGGCATGTCAAAGTTGTCTTGGTAATCCTCCGTTATAGGTATGTCAAAGTTGTCTTGGTCGTCCTCCGTTATAGGCATGTCAAAGTTGTCTGGTCGTCCTCCATTATAGGCATGTCAAAGTTGTCTTGGTCGTCCTCCATTATAGGCATGTCAAAGTTGTCTTGGTCATCCTCCATTATAGGCATGTCAAAGTTGTCTTGGTCGTCCTCCATTATAGGCATGTCAAAGTTGTCTTGGTGGTCCTCCATTATAGACATGTCAAAGTTGTGTTGGTCGTCCTCCATTATAGGCATGTCAAAGTTGTCTTGGTCGTCCTCCGTTATAGGCATGTCAAAGTTGTCTTGGTCGTCCTCCTTTATAGGCATGTTAAAGTTGTCTTGGTCGTCCTCCATTATAGGCATGTCAAAGTTGTCTTGGTCGTCCTCCATTATAGGCATGTCAAAGTTGTCTTGGTCATCCTCCATTATAGGCATGTCAAAGTTGTCTTTGTCGTCCTCCATTATAGGCATGTCAAAGTTGTCTTGGTCATCCTCCATTATAGGCATGTCAAAGTTGTCTTGGTCATCCTCCATTATAGGCATGTCAAAGTTGTCTTGGTCGTCCTCTATTATAGGCATGTCAAAGTTGTCTTGGTCGTCCTCCGTTATAGGCATGTCAGAGTTGTCTTGGTCATCCTCCATTATAGGCATGTCAAAGTTGTCTTGGTCGTCCTCCATTATAGGCATGTCAAAGTTGTCTTGGTCGTCCTCCATTATAGGCATGTCAAAGTTGTCTTGGTCGTCCTCGATTATAGGCATGTCAAAGTTGTCTTGGTCGTCCTCCATTATAGGCATGTCAAAGTTGTCTTGGTCTTGTAAAATATAAGTTTTTGGGATTGTTGGTGGATCGGAGAAAACTTAAACAAACTGGTTATTCAATATATTGGCCTTAAGTTTTGGGTCAGATTGGAATGTTCAGTTCTTGTCTTTGAGTGTATCAATTCCACTTTTGTCTCTATTTTTACTTTTGATGTATTATTATTTGTATTGGTGTTGCTTTCATCATTTATTATTTTGTTAACTTGACTCTACAGCATTCTCTTTGAGTTTCCATTTTAATCGTTTTGAAGTCGTCATTTGCTGCTTCATAGTTAGGTTTATTTTATTTTATTATTATTTTATTATTTTTTGGCCGGGGGGGGGGGGGGGGGGGGTGGCCTTTAGAAATGGTTTGTGTTTCTTTTTAACAAGTCTCTTGGTCTGCATGTTAAACCATGATTTGTATGTTTTTGTAGTAATTTTTTGGGAGACATCAACAAGATTGGTTTGATGTGAGTTGTGTGTAGTTACAAGAATTTGCCAAATTTTCATGGTCAAAACTGGTCAGCACCCTGTGATGTTGCACATGAAATTGTGTGTAGTTTACAAGTTTTTGTACAAGTATTTTACCTGTCAGAACTAATATGCATGAGACTGAATCAATGAATTTTATATTATTTATGTTTCCTTTTTTTTTATCTTCTCATAAAATACATTTCTATTTCCTATAGGTCTGTTCTCTTGGCACCCAATTCTAATGGTCCTTGGGGTAAGTTACTATACTATGACTACACTCAGTTTTGAATATTTAAAGTTCTACAAATACATACCAGCTTTCTAGTATTATAGGTGACTAATACAGTCTTGTACCAAAATGAGCTGCTATTATGGCAGTCTGTTGACTGTTATACCCGAGTGTTTATAGCATTGTATTATAATTATACACAAAGAATGACAAGAAACTTCCTGGGTGGTGACCTCTGACCTCCCAGGATTAGTATAGAGGTAACGTGCTGTGTCTTCTATCCGATCCCCTTTGTGCTTGATTGAGATTGCTCGTTTGTTTTGTTTTTTCCCTGGTCCTTTGGGGGGGATCCTTGGCTGGGAGGGATGATATTTTTCCCCTGTAAATCATCTCTCAGTTATGTACTTTTATAATAATAAATTTTGAATATATTGTAGGTTTGTAAACATTTAAGTGTATTCATCATAGCAGTATTCTTCACTTTCCGGATGCTATTTAGCTCATAGCAAAATAAAGGCATTGATGGATTGATGGTAGAATCTTCTGGTCCCCATTTGAACCAGTTTCCTTTGTCTTTCCTTTTTCTTTGGTGCTTTTTACTTCAAATCTACAACTTTTCTTTGATCATCTTCCTTTTTACTGGCACTGAAATGATATAATATTGTCACAAGTGCTGTGACACCTCTAAAAAAACAAAAAGAAAGATAATTTCTATATTATCATTATTTAAGAAAGCTTTTTAAATTCAATCAAAGTGATACAAGGCTGATAGAAGCAAAAATTATTTTAACTACCTCAAAAAAGAACAAAATACCAAACACAGAACGTTTCGGGATCAAAACCCTTCTTCAGCCAACAACAAAAAAGCAATAAAGACATAGATACATTACTAAATTCCAGATATACGACAGATTATATATTTATGTCTTGAAGAAGGGTTTTGAGCCCGAAACGTTCCATGTTATTGTGTTCTTTGTTGAAGCTGTTATATTTATTTTTCTTTATTACTTTTTACATTCAATCAATGAGGCAAAAAAACAGGCTTGTAAGATAATAATGTTTCAGTGATACATTTTGTGTCATTGCCTTTTCTATGAGATTCCATCAATACAAAAGATAGAAATACAAAAGCACAGTTTTTAGAATTCACAGTTCCAGTCTTCTATTTATAAAAATCATTGTATTATCTCAAGTCAAACGGTTGTTGGTTTTTATCAGCTCTGAATATCTCCTTTGCTGTTATGGAGAATACACATTGGTTCTTTCATTGCCAAAATGTCAAAAGTTCATATTCCTCATCACTTTGCTTCTAAATATAGTTTCTCGACTGGGATATATATATATATATATATATATATATTATATATATATATATATATATATATATATATATATATATATATATATATATATATATACATTTATAATTTGCTCATTGTTACATTCTAGCACTATTCGTACCAGACTTTACCATACATCATAACACGAATCAATATTATATTATATATATATATATATATATGTGTGTGTGTGTTTGTGTGTGTATGTGTTTGTGTGTATGTGTGTGTTTCAATTGAAATCTATGCAAGTCTCGTCATTTATTCAATGGAAGTAAACATTGGATTTCTGAATTGGTGTAGCAATGTGGAAGGTCTGATTTCATTATTCATTATTATCCTCCCTATTTCATTGGATGCACTCGAGTTTTTAAAATTATTTTTTAGATTGCATACTCAGAGAGATAAAGTTAAAGCCGTATATTTTCCTGTAATTATAATGAAATGGCATCGTAGCATCAATGAGTATTGCAGCTTTTGTTTTGTGCTGTCACAGTTTATGGTTTAAAAGTTTTTTAAAACAACAGTGTGGTAATTTAAAATATAGTCATCAAAGTTTTGTATCACGAAAACCTGATTCTTCAAAGGAATTATTATTTCTATATAAATGGGTTCGCGTACACTTGCGTCCATAACTGTATCTTACACGTGTAAAACAGCCTTTAATGCTGAAACATTGTAATGGTAACCTAATGTGGTAAATGGTAATAATGGTAACCTTATATGGTAAATAGTGTGGACATGTGGCCTAGTGGTATGACACTTGCTTTCGGATCGGAAGGTCCTGGGTTCGAGCCTCGCTGGGCACATAGTTGAGTACTTGGAGAAGGCTCTTTATTCACATTCTCTCACCGTACTCAGGTGTAAAATGAATACCTGGCCGTTAACAGCGTTGTCTCTGTCAGAAAAAATTATAACATCGCCTAACAGGCGTCATGTCCCGTCCTAAGTGTTAAATATTGCTTTTGACCAACAACCCCTTGTAAAGCGCTTTATTGCGCTATATAAAAGCTTAATTTTTTAATTTGTTTATTTATTTTTTTAATAGTAACCTGTTATGATAAATGGTAGTAAAGGTAAACTTATATATGTTAAATCTGGGTGGGGTTCTTGACTTCCCATAGCGGGCAGGAAGGCACTTACTGTGTGTTCTATCCCCTTATATCTGTTTTCCAACATACATTCTATCTTTGTCTTGGAATGAGATTACTTGGTTTTGTCCTGGCCCTGGCTGGTTACCCTGCTTGGGAGGGAAACAGCCAAATGCATAGTTATTGTTTTGGGAGATGATATTTATTTCCTTGTAAATCATCTCTCATTTACGTATTATTATATGGATGTATAATGTAAGCATTTGAGTTTATTCCTCTTTGTTGGATTTTGTGCTTGTGTCCGGGTGAGACTTATAGGTAATCTCAAACTAAGTACATTGGTGGTATGCTCTCGGAATCTACATATGATCCCTATTTGTTCCCAGTTCCCCTTTGTCTTACTTTCTCTTGGGTGCTTTAATTGTAGTTCTAGAACTTTTTTACTATCCCATTTTCTGCCTTTTTACTGGCACTGATATGACCTAAATGTGTTGCAAGTGCCGTAAAACCCTTAAAAGCAAACAAACATTATATGGTAAATGATAATAATGGTAACCTAATGTGGCATGCAAAGCTTTTGAATGTTAAACAGCCTTTAACGCTGTGTAACGATTCAGGCTGTTCCTAGCGAGTCAGTAGAGCACGGCAATGGTAATATTGGTAAGCTAATACGGTGTACAAAGCCAAGTCTTTATAACCAGGACAAATACTCTTCTTCCTCTTTTCAAATGAAACACGAAAAGGTGCTTAAAAACTGTAGCTTCTTTTACAACAGCCTGTGTGTGTAGAAAGTTCTTTGTATGATCTTTTGAATATTTATTCATTTAAAGATACATTAAAGGTTAATAAGGGGAAAAAATGGATTGCCCTTTAAACAAAGGCAATGCATAATCTGAAATTTGATTTTTGTGTTTTCTTTAACTTCCAGACCCAATACTAATCTGATATCTTGTCTTGATCACTTTCTAATCCAGTGTTCCCTCTTAATGTTGGAAGGCATTGTCATCTTTTCCAAGGACTCGTCCCTGTTCCCATCCATGGCACGGACGACCAAAGCCTCTATACACTACTGGTTGGTGGGAATTGGAGGAACTTGTGTTTTGTCAGGTAGAGATCACCAGGTCATCTTCAAAGTCAAACTAGTGCTTTGCTATGAATTGGACTATCTTGAGTGATTGAAAGAAAACAGAAATTAATGACAATTCTCTAACTAATTAGGGGTCCCTGATATCGCTGTGGATACATGATTCACTTTACACTAAAGGGACAGGTATCGACCATAGCTGACCTCCCTGCACCCCAGCAGTGATTGGTCTACTAGATCTGATAGAATGTACTTTGCGATAGATTAGCGTCCTATCCAAAGAGTAGCAAGCAAGCAATTTTGCCCATTGAGACATTAAAAAAGGGGATAATCTCTGGCTCCATGGGTCTTATTGTCTGTGAATGACTCCTTTTTTCTTTCTCTCATGAAATGTGAACCAGTGGGGTAGAATCAGCGACATCTATATGAAGTCCTAGGGTAGAACCAATGGTTTGACTAAAACAATCGAGGACAGAAAGCACAGGATACTAAGATCTAAGAAAAAAGGTGTGTATGAAACGGAGCCGGACAAAGCACGAAAGAAAAATACAAGAAAAAAAAAACTGTCTGTCTGCCTGTCTGTCTGTCTCTCTCTCTCTCTCTCTCTCTCTCTCTCTCTCTCTCTCTCTCTCTCTCTCTCTCTCTCTCTCTCTCTCTCTTTCTCTCTCTCTTTCTCTCTCTCTCTCTCTCTCTCTCTCTCTCTCTCTCTCTCTCTCTCTCTCTCTCCACACATTTACTTTTTTCATTGTGTGTCAATTCCATGTATTTCTATCAGCAATTCATTAATTTTTGAAGGCTTTGTTTACTTTTCTGCTTTTATTGTTTTTAAGATGTTTATCCTCCGGCAATCTCTGTAAGATAAAACTTTTGTTTCTAACAAACATGGGTCAAAGTCTGCCGGCTGTGACCGGCATGCTGGCCAATTGAAAAATTGAAATTGACCTTGCCGGCAAATGAAAAGCCCTGCCGGCAAATGAAAAGCCCTGCCGGCGAGATGAGTAAATTGCCGGCTTAGTAAAAAAAAAATCATCATGGTCAGATTTAAAAAAAAAAAAAAAAAAATTATTTCGTTTTCATCGGATGAGCATAATTTTGATAATTTACTTTCGTTATGATCCGGTTTCAGTTTTTAATATTTCGTTTTCAATTTAAAGATCCAAACAATCAACTGAAAGATCACAATTTGTTTGTTGGGGACCAAGCATACCCCACTTTGATGAGAGCTATGAAAGATAAAATGAAATTTCCTTGGTTGAAAAAGTTTTTTTCTTCACTGAGAGAAGGATATGTGCAGGCTACTTCAATGCTTATGAAGCTGCCTATCGATCACCCTGTTCTTTCAAAGCTATCGTTTATAAGCCCTTGTCATCAACGGTCATCATGCACAGGGCCTGCTGTCATGGAACTTGCAAAGAAATTGCCTAATGTTGTACCAGAGACAGAACTAGGAAGTTTGGACGCTGAACTAAGGAATTATGTGTGTGATGATGAAATCACTTTGATAAACTGCGCAGATGATGATGATGATTTTAATATTGACCATGACTACTGGAGGTTGATTTTTAAATTGAAAAGTAGAACTGGGCCTCGGTACCCTGTTCTCTCAAAATTGGTCAAAGCAATCCTCAGCATTTTTAGTGGGCCTAATTTGGAAGGCTCATTTAATGTTTTAAATGATATCATAGAGGAAGACAGGACGAGATTGACCAACCATAATTATGAAGCATTGTTGATGGTCAAGAGCTATTTAAATGCCAGGGATTTAAACTCGGCAACAATGGACATCCCCAGGTCAATGATTAAATCTATAAATTCGTCCTATACGAAATATAATAATTACTTAAATAAAAGGGATGCCCATTTACCAACTTGTGGAAGACCATCAACATTATCATCACTGACTACAATACAATCATCTACATCGTCAGCTACACCATCTACATCGTCAGCTACATCATTTGCATCAGCATCGTCAGCTACATCATCAACATCTACATCGTCAGCTACATCATTTGCATCAGCATCGTCAGCTACATCATCAACATCTACATCACCAGCTACATCATTTGCATCAGCATCGTCAGCTACATCATCAACATCTACATCGTCAGCTACATCATTTGCATCAGCATCATCAGCTACATCATCAACATCTACATCGCCAGCTACATCATTTGCATCAGCATTGTCAGCTACATCATCAACATCTACATCGTCAGCTACATCATTTGCATCAGCATCGTCAGCTACATCATCAACATCTACATCGTCAGCTACATCATTTGGATCAACATCGTCAGCTACATCATCAACATCTACATCGTCAGCTACATCATTTGCATCAGCATCGTCAGCTACATCATCAACATCTACATCGTCAGCTACATCATTTGCATCAACATCGTCAGCTACATCATCAACATCTACATCGTCAGCTACATCATTTGCATCAGCATCGTCAGCTACATCATCAACATCTACATCGTCAGCTACATCATTTGCATCAGCATCGTCAGCTACATCATCAACATCTACATCGTCAGCTACATCATTTGCATCAGCATCGTCAGCTACATCATCAACATCTACATCGTCAGCTACATCATTTGCATCAGCATCGTCAGCTACATCATCAACATTTACATCGTCAGCTACATCATTTGCATCAGCATCGTCAGCTACATCATCAACATCTACATCGTCAGCTACATCATTTGCATCAGCATCGTCAGCTACATCATCAAAATCTACATCGTCAGCTACATCATTTGGATCAACATCGTCAGCTACATCATCAACATCTACATCGTCAGCTACATCATTTGCATCAACATCGTCAGCTACATCATCAACATCTACATCGTCAGCTACATCATTTGCATCAGCATCGTCAGCTACAACATCTACATCGTCAGCTACGCCATCTGTATTACCAGCCACTATATCTTCATCATCAGTTACACCATCTCCATCAGTCTCTACTGCATCATCTGCCACTTTAAAAAGAAAGCAAGCCTCATTAATGGGTTTCTTTTCGAAAAGGCAGAAAACCTCTTGATGTTAGCCTTAAGGCTAGTATTGACAGTGATAGGACACATGTAATTTTGTGAAAGTGATACGCCAATTGTTAATTTTATTGATTAAATGATTTCTGGTATTTTTGGATTTGATATTTGCTGCTGACTGCTTCCTATATTTGAATAGAGCTACAAGTACACTTAATTAAGGTAGGTATATACGCAGTTCGTTTAAAACATGCTTATTAAGATTTCTAACTTATGATCATAATGACCGGTTTTGTCTGCAGGCTTTTTGTTTTGCTGGCTCAGTCCTGGCAGGCTTTTTATTTTTTCCAACTTTTACCCATGCCAACAAAGTAATTTCAGAGCACAAAGACTAAGCTAGTTGTATCATTTCGTTAATAAAGAAAGATATCGATTTCGCCTCAATCATGAACCAATGCAGCTAGACAAAGAAATAAGAACATGGAGTGTGTATCAAAATGTGCAAACACACACAAACATCTACACACTGACACACAGAGCACTGATACCAATCCGACGACACAAAACCAGGCATTTTAATCGCCAACTAGCACGTGTGATCAGTTCTCACCAATTAAGAATCTTTCATTTGTAAGGTTTGTAGGGAAAATGCTAGGCTTGTCTACAGTTTTTTGGTTGAACCATGCAACTGTGGAGTCAACCATGCATTCTCGGAGGTAGATAAAGACACGCCCTTTGCTGTGAGATCTTACATGCTATTGCTGGAGGAAATGACTCAGAATTATTAAGCCTGGGACAGGGTGGCTCTCTGAGGGACAGTCAACTCTCGTTTTGAATGCATCACTGATAGTGGCATTTTAACACTTGAAGAAATTTATATAACTTATCGTCATTATTTATGTTGAATTATTATGTTTGAGCTTGTTGATACGGGGTAAGGTGCTATATAAAAACCATATATTATTGTTACTATTATTATTATTATTATTGTTATATTTTTATGTAGAAAAAGGATTTTTATTTTATGAAATTACCAAAAATTGAAATTTGATAATTTTGACCATTTTCACTTTATAACCGACTTTCTTCATTTTCCAAATCCCGACTTAATAACGCTTCGACGCTTGGGGTCACATATCAGGTTTTCACTGGCTTGGTGGGTTTGGGGTTTTTTGTGTGTTTTGTTTTTTGTTTTTTTTGTTTGTTTGTGGTTGTTTTGTTTTTTTTTTTGGTTTTGTTTTTTCTTATTTGTTGTTTTGGATTCATTTAGAATGAGAAGAGTAAGTTGTAACTTTTGATGTTTAACTCCATCAGGTCTTGCAGTCATCCATTTCCATAAAGAAAGACTGGGCAAGAATCACTACACCACGTGGCATGGCCTTTTTGGGGTGACAACTGTGGGTTATTTATGTGCCCAGTCTTTGGGGGGTGTTATACTCAAGTACCACAAATATCTCTCAGGGTTCATCAAGGTATGTATCAGTACTTGGGAAAAAGGAAAGTAAAAACAATAGCAATCCATTTTTTATAATGTAAAAAATAGGTAGCAGCTTGGTACAGCAGTATAGCCTGTGCTTCATACTCAGAAGGTTATGAGTTCGATGCCCACTTGCACTATGTGACCTTGAGCAAGTCACCTGGTTCTTGCTTACTTTGCTGGCAATGCATGGGATATTTCAATTTCAGTCTTTCAGTAGAATGGACCTTTTCAAAAGATTTCCCTTCGGACATGAATAAAGTGAATGCAATTATTTATTTATTTATTATTCATTAATTTGGTTAAATATTAAATATTTGTGATGTATTATTCATATGTCACTCTATGACTAAAGGTGCTGGTCTTCCCAATTTAATATTAGATATCTGTGATGTATCATTCATATGTCACTCTATGACTAAAGGTGCTGGTCTTCCCAATTTAATATTAGATATCTGTGATGTATCATTCATATGTCACTCTATGACTAAAGGTGCTGGTCTTCCCAATTTAATATTAGATATTTGTGATGTATCATTCATATGTCACTCTATGACTAAAGGTGCTGGTCTCCCCAATTTAATATTAGATATTTGTGATGTACTATTCATATGTCACTCTATGACTAAAGGTGCTGGTCTTCCCAATTTAATATTAGATATTTGTGATGTATTATTCATATGTCACTCTATGACTAAAGGTGCTGGTCTTCCCAATTTAATATTAGATATTTGTGATGTACTATTCATATGTCACTCTATGACTAAAGGTGCTGGTCTTCCCAATTTAATATTAGATATTTGTGATGTACTATTCATATGTCACTCTATGACTAAAGGTGCTGGTCTTCCCAATTTAATATTAGATATTTGTTATGTACTATTCATATGTCACTCTATGACTAAAGGTGCTGGTCTTCCCAATTTAATATTAGATATTTGTGATGTATTATTCATATGTCACTCTATGACTAAAGGTGCTGGTCTTCCCACAGTGCTCAGTCAGTAGGAATTTTATTTATTTTTAGCCAAGCAATAAAAGATGGTAAAAACAGGATATGAGTTTTGGATAAGAATTTAGTTTATTATAAAGTCAGGAAAGCTGAGAACAGATCTGGATGGACTTATCCGAACCAGCGACCACCTGAGCTCTAGTCCTTCGGTCATCTGGATGGACAACTCTACTGTAAAATCATATCTCATGTCTCCTCTACGACCAGTCAGGAGAATGAGTTGGGAGTGAGTTCCACATGATGGTTTACTGATTAGCGGTACTTTAAAGGGACCAAGAGTGATCCCGGGTGCTGTTGAGATTTTTTCCGTAGCCCCCTGTCCATCCAGCAATGAATGGGTAGCTTGGTCTGTTAGATCTAGTGGAAAGTACATTACATTATCGAGCATACTATCCAAATGATTGCTAGCAATTGCTATTGTCTGTTTCACGCTGTAGAAACTGGGAAGAATTCTGGCTCCATGGGCCTCATGGCTCTGAAGGGTGACTTTAAAAAACAAAAAGCGATTCGAGCACGTTTTTCTAATGAGTTTCTCCTATCTTCTTCTTTTCAACCTTGATTTGATCTCCCAGTCGGGTACCAGGCATGATAAATCTAGTCAGTGTGAAGACATCGTGTATAGGACCTGGTCATTCTACCAAGTTATGTCATCAACTCAGATGAATGTGAAGACATCGTGTATAGGACATGGTCATTCTACCAAGTTATGTCATCAACTCAGATGAATGTGAAGACATCGTGTATAGGACCTGGTCATTCTACCACATTATGTCATCATCAACTATCAGATGAATAGTGAAGACTTAGTGTATAGGTCATTCTACCACATTATGTCATCAACTCGAGTGAATGTGTGAAGACATCGTGTATAGGACCTGGTCATTCTACCACATTATGTCATCAACTCAGATGAATGTGTGAAGACATCGTGTATAGGACCTGGTCATTCTACCACATTATGTCATCAACTCAGATGAATGTGAAAACATCTTGTAAGGACCTGGTCATTCTACCACATTATGTCATCAACTCAGATTAATGTGAAGACATCGTGTATAGGACCTGGTCATTCTACCACATTATGTCGTCAGCTCAGATGAATGTGAAAACATCGTGTATAGGACCTGGTCATTCTACCACATTATGTCATCAGCTCAGATGAATGTGAAGACATCGTGTATAGGACCTGGTCATTTTACCACATTATGTCATCAACTCAGATGAATGTGAAGACATCGTGTATAGGACCTGCTCATTCTACCACATTATGTCATCAACTCAGATGAATATGAAGACATCGTGTATAGGACATGGTCATTCTACCACATTATGTCGTCAGCTCAGATGAATGTGAAGACATCGTGTAAGGACCTGGTCATTCTACCACATTATGTCATCAACTCAGATGAATGTGAAGACATTGTGTATAGGGACTGGTCATTCTGCCACATTATGTCATCAACTCAGATGAATGTGAAGTCATTGTGTATAGGACCTGGTCATTCTACCACGTTATGTCATCATCAACTCAGATGAATGTGAAGACATTGTGTTTAGGCCTGGTCATTCTACCACATTATGTCATCAACTCAGATGAATGTGAAGACATCGTGTATAGGACCTGGCTCATTCTACCACATATGTCTCACACTCAGATGAATGTGAAGACATCGTGTATAGGACCTGGTCATTCTACCACATTATGTCATCAACTCAGATGAATGTGTGAAGACATCGTGTATAGACCTGCTCATTCTACCATATTATGTCATCAACTCAGATGAATGTGAAACATGTGTGATAGGACCTGGTCATTCTACCACATTATGTCATCAACTCAGATGAATGTGAAGACATCGTGTATAGGACCTGCTCATTCTACCACATTATGTCATCAACTCAGATGAATGTGTGAAGACATCGTGTATAGGACCTGCTCATTCTACCACATTATGTCATCAACTCAGATGAAAGTGAAGACATCGTGTAAGGACCTGGTCATTCTACCACATTATGTCATCAACTCAGATGAATGTGAAGACATTGTGTATAGGACCTGGTCATTCTACCACATTATGTCATCAACTCAGATGAATGTGAAGGCATTGTTTAGAGGACCTGGTCATTCTACCACGTTATGTCATCATCAACTCAGATGAATGTGTGAAGACATCGTGTATAGGACCTGCTCATTCTACCACATTATGTCATCATCAACTCAGATGAATGTGAAGACATCGTGTATAGGACATGGTCATTCTACCACATTATGTCATCATCAACTCAGATGAATGTGAAGACATTGTGTTTAGGACCTGGTCATTCTACCACATTATGTCCTCAACTCAGATGAATGTGAAGACATCGTGTATAGGACTGGTCATTCTACCACATTATGTCTCAACTCAGATGAATGTGAAGACATCGTGTATAGGACCTGGTCATTCTCCACATTATGTCATCAACTCAGATGAATGTGAAGACATGTGTATAGGACCTGGTCATTCTACCACATTATGTCATCAACTCAGATGAATGTGAAGGAATTGTGTATAGGACATGGTCATTCTACCACATTATGTCATCAACTCAGATGAATGTGAAGGCATTGTGTATAGGACCTGGTCATTCTACCACATTATGTCATCACAACTCAAAATGAATGTGAAGACATCGTGTATAGCACCTGGTCATTCTACCACATTATGTCATCATCAACTCAGATGAATGTGTGAAGACATCGTGTATAGGACCTGGCATTCTACTACATTATGTCATCAACTCAGATGAATGTGAAGACATCGTGTATAGGACCTGGTCATTCTACCACATTATGTCATCAACTCAGATGAATGTGAAGACATGTGTATAGGACCGGTCATTCTACCACTTATGTCATCAACTCAGATGAATGTATGAAGACATCGTGTATAGGACATGGTCATTCTACCACATTATGTCGTCATCAACTCAGATGAATGTGAAGACATTGTGTATAGGCCTTGTCATTCTACCACATTATGTCATCAACTCAGATGAATGTGAAGACATCGTGTATAGGACCTGGTCATTCTACCACACTTATGTCATCAACTCAGATGAATGTGAAGACATCGTGTTAGGACCTGGTCATTCTACCACATTATGTCATCAACTCAGATGAATGTGAAGACATCGTGTATAGGACTGGTCATTCTACCACATTATGTCATCAACTCAGATGAATGTGAAGACATGTGTATAGGACTGGTCATTCTACCACATTATGTCATCAACTCAGATGAATGTGAAGACATCGTGTATAGGACCTGTCATTCTACCACATTATGTCATCAACTCAGATGAATGTGGAAGACATCGTGTATAGGACCTGCTATTCTACCACATTATGTCATCAACTCAGATGAATGTGAAGACATCGTGTATAGGACCTGTCATTCTACCACATTATGTCATCAACTCGATGAATGTGAAGACATGTGTATAGGACCTGGTCATTCTACCACATTATGTCATCAACTCAGATGAATTGAAGCATTGTGTAAGGACCTGGTCATTCTACCACATTATGTCTATCAACTCAGATGAATGTGAAGACATCGTGTATAGGACTGTCATTCTACCACATTATGTCTCAAACTCAGATGAATGTGAAGACATCGTGTATAGGACCTTCATTCTACCACATTATGTCATCAACTCAGATGAATGTGAAGACATCGTGTATAGGACTGGTCATTCTACCACATTATGTCATCAACTCAGATGAATGTGAAGACATGTGTATAGGACCTGGTCATTCTACCACATTATGTCATCAACTCAGATGAATGTGAAGACATCGTGTATAGGACTGGTCATTCTACCACATTATGTCTCAACTCAGATGAATGTGAAGACATCGTGTATAGGACCTGGTCATTCTACCACATTATGTCATCAACTCAGATGAATGTGAAGACATCGTGTATAGGACCTGTCATTCTACCACATTATGTCATCAACTCAGATGAATGTGAAGACATCGTGTAGGACCTGTCTTCTACCATTATGTCATCAACTCAGATGAATGTGAAGACATGTGTATAGGACCTGGTCATTCTCACCACATTATGTCATCAACTCAGATGAAGTGAAGGCGTGTATAGGACCTGGTCATTCTACCACGTTATGTCATCAACTCAGATGAATGTGTGAAGACATCGTGTATAGGACCTGCTCATTCTACCACATTATGTCATCAACTCAGATGAATGTGAAGACATCGTGTATAGGACCTGGTCATTCTACCACATTATGTCATCAACTCAGATGAATGTGAAGACATCGTGTATAGGAAACCTGATTTAACACTTATAGCATTCATCTAATATGTCAAACATCGTGAAGGAAAATGGTTCATTCTACCACATTATGTCATCAACTCAGATGAATGTGAAGACATCGTGTATAGACCTGTCATTCTACCACATTATGTCATCAACTCAGATGAATGTGAAGACATGTGTATAGGACCTGGTCATTCTACCACATTATGTCATCACTCAGATGAATGTGAAGACATGTGTATAGGACCTGGTCATTCTACCACATTATGTCATCAATCAGATGAATGTGAAGACATCGTGTATAGGACCTGGTCATTCTACCACATTATGTCCTCAACTCAGATGAATGTGAAGACTGTGTATAGGACTGGTCATTCTACCACATTATGTCATCAACTCAGATGAATGTGAAGACATTGTGTATAGGACCTGGTCATTCTACCACATTATGTCATCAACTCAGATGAATGTGAGACATGTGTATAGGACCTGGTCATTCTACACTTATGTCATCAACTCAGATGAATGTGAAGACATCGTGTATAGGACTGTCATTCTACCACATTATGTCATCAACTCAGATGAATGTGAAGACATGTGTATAGCCTGGTCATTCTACCACATTATGTCATCAACTCAGATGAATGTGAAGACATCGTGTATAGGACCTGGCTCATTCTACCACATTATGTCATCAACTCAGATGAATGTGAAGACATCGTGTATAGGACCTGTCATTCTACCACATTATGTCATCAACTCAGTATGAGTGAAGATGTGTATAGGACTGTATTCACATATGTCATCATCGTGAATGTGAGACTCGTGTATAGGACCTGGTCATTCTACCACATTATGTCATCAACTCAGATGAATGTGAAACATCGTGTATAGGACCTGTCATTCTACCACATTATGTCATCAATCAGATGATGTAGACTGTGTATAGAGCATTACACATATGTCATCAACTCAGATGAAGTGAAGACATCGTGTATAGGACCTGGTCATTCTACCACATTATGTCATCAACTCAGATGAATGTGAAGACATGTGTATAGGACCTGCTCATTCTACCAATTATGTTCAACTCAGATGAATGTGAAGACATTGTGTATAGGACCTGGTCATTCTACCACTATGTCATCATACTCAGATGATGTGAAGACATCTGTATAGACCTGTCATTCTACACATTATGTCATCAACTCAGATGAATGTGAAGAATGTGTATAGGACTAGTCATTCTACCATTATGTCACAACTCAGATGAATTGAAGAATGTGTATAGGCTGGTCATTCAAATTATGTCAATCACTAGATGATGTGAAGACATGTGTATAGGACTGTCATTCTACACATTTGTCTCACTCAGTTAATTTGTATCAGGTTAGATTGCTGGATTATAGAATATGTTCACCAGAGAATAACATCTTATAGGACTGTCTTGTCAATTTTGATATCACATTTTTTCGGTTAGAGGTCATTTAATTGTCATCAACTCAGGATGTGGCTCTGTATGACTGGTCTTCTACATCCAACTGGGTCATGCCATATCCATGGTATTATGTACGTTTGCATGGCCTGTGTGTCCAGCGGGCTCTTGTGGTCATGATCACATCACAACCACTTACCTTCCAATTGCAATGAAGAAACACAGCCAGAGATAGATTGTTTGGGATACAAGTCATATGTGATTGACCAACACAAACGGTATTATTGCAGGAAATATCATGTTTGAAAATAATATAGTTTACCATTATTTTTTTTTAAATGATCAGAAAATGAACAGTTTATTTTTTTGCAGTGTGAGAAAAGGCACAACCGAATGTCTCATATCTTGGTTGCAATTCAACTTTCAGCAGGAAATCATTTGACATATTACGATTGGAAGTGTTAGGTCACATTTATACTTGGGTTTTATTGACATTTAAAGTGCAATGAATTTTGTGAATAAATGTTTTTGTTTTTAGAAGTTGTTGGTTCTGAAAGGAACAGTTGATGAAGAAAAAGGAATATAAATATTACAGTTTCCAAAAATAACAAAATATTCAAGACAAAATGCTTTGACCTCAAAAGTAATTGGCTGAAGAAGGGTTTTGGCCCGGATACAAATTATTTCAAGTATTATGTTCTTTTTTTTTCGAATTTTTGTATTTTTTGTTGAGATTTTGTGTAAAACTAAATAAACTCGATCTTGTTTTTTTTTTATTATATGCAAACAATTTTGAGGAATCTGTGTGCGAAGATTAATAAGGAATTCACTTGGGACATTCAAATGAGTATAAGGAAACTGTATGTTCTTAGAATCCATGAGTTCTTGGAATCCATGAGTTCTTGGAATCTGTACTGAAGTGGAAAACATATAATAGTTACAATGAGTTATTTCTCTTGTTTTTTCCACACAATGTTTTTGTCATTTAACTTGAAAAAGTGATTAGTTGACCTTTTATCCAAAGTTCAGTAATCCAATGTGAATGACCTGCTTGGAAAATTGAAACTAAAATCTATAAATTTAAGATATACTTTGGCATTTATACATCGCAATACCCACTACATGTGCTCCAAGCACATTACAAGGGGTTCGTGACCAACAACAGTTATCATGTAGGATGGGACATGATGCCTGTTAGGCAATATAAGAGTAAAAGCGAGTTAAACCAAAATGGCGTCATCGTAAACGATAAACTAAAAAGATTTTGATATAATGTCATCTTTTTTCTTTCAACTTTTGTTCAATATAATGAACTATTAATAGTTTAAAAGGAAATATCCTTATATGGAGGCATGCTTATTTTCTATCAATATTTCTCCTCTGCTCAGGCCATGAGCACATGTTGATCCTGGATTGCAATTTGGTTTTAAAAATAGACAACTACAATATTCATGAATAGGGATCGCCCATCGACTTTTATTTAAAAAATAATATTCTTTACTTCAGCGGAAATGTAGTTACATTTATTTTTTTTAATTTAGTGAATAAAAAAATAAAAGATTGAGCTTTTATCAAATGCAATTTCCACTGAATATTCTCAAAGCTGTTACCAGCCAGATTATCATTTTACACCTGAGTGTTGTGAGATAGTGTGAGTGAAAGAACCAACTTTTCACCTCCCAGAGTGGGACTCAAACCATGGCCCTACATGTTCAAAGACAAGTGTCATACAAAACGATGATAGTTCTAAATTGAATTGAAATCATCTGCTTCTGATCTCTTTGGAAATTTTCACTGGTTACCTGTTGAGAAACGCATTATCTACACAATATGTTCCATCATCTATACAATATGTTCCATCATCTATAAAATATGTTCCATCATCTATAAAATATGTTCCATCATCTATAAAATATGTTCCATCATCTATAAAATATGTTCCATCATCTATAAAATATGTTCCATCATCTATACAATATGTTCCATCATCTATAAAATATGTTCCATCATCTATACAATATGTTCCATCATCTATAAAATATGTTCCATCATCTATAAAATATGTTCCATCATCTATAAAATATGTTCCATCATCTATAAAATATGTTCCATCATCTATAAAATATGTTCCATCATCTATACAATATGTTCCATCATCTATAAAATATGTTCCATCATCTATACAATATGTTCCATCATCTATAAAACACTAAATAGTCATACCCCTGAATATTTATAAGACCTTATATATCCCTATATTTTGGGTGGGGTCTTTGACCTCCTATGGAGGGCAGGAGGTCACGCTGTGCCTTCTTTCCCCTTATATCTGTTTTCTGAATTGCTTTCTGTTTTAGTCTTGGAATGGGATTACTTGGTTTTGTCCTAGCCCTGGCCAAAGACCTTGACTGGGAGGGAAACAGTGAAATGTATAGTTATAGTTTTGGGAGATGACATTTTTTCCCTTGTAAATCATCTCTTTATTATCTACTGTTACATTTGTTGTTATTGATAAATGTATTTGTTTGTAAACATTTGAGTATATTTGTCTGACTGGGGACCTGTGTTTGTGTCTGGATGAGATATTTTGGTTATCTCAAACCAAGTACATTGATCATGTTCTCTAAATACTACAACCGTTCCCTTTTTAAACCAATTCCCTTTTTTCCTACTTTTTAAACCAATTCCCTTTTGTCTTACTTTTTCTCGGATGCTTTTAATTGTAAATCTATAACTTTTATTTAACTGTAAAATTTTCTTTCTTTTTACTGGTGCTGAAATGACTGAACTGTGATGCAAGCACTGTAAAACCCTTAAAAACATAAAAACAAAACAAACACCCCTATTTTCAAAGTAGATTTCTAAGATTGAATAGCAGTCGATTCATCTTATCTAAACTGAAAACATCCCACAAAATTGTGAACAATCATTTGGATTTTCAGCACCCCATTTTGGAACGCTCTCCCCCGGAATATTAGAAGTGCTGACTCATTATCAGCTTTCAAATCTAAATTGAAAATCCACCTTTTTGTCTCATGATTTCGATTTTGTAAAATATGTTTTTTCCTGTCATGTGTGTCAAATTGCTAGGTAAGAAATTGAAATTGATATGTTGTTATTTTTCATTGTATTTCTTTCTTTATTTTAAGTGTAAAGTGCCTAGAGCCTGTTGAAATCAGGGTAAGGCGCCATACAAATGTCATTTATTATTATTTTTATTATTAACAAAAGAACCAAATCCCTGTAATTCGGATTTTACCATAAAAGTAATTGTCAAGTCATCTTGTTAGATTCCTTGTTTACTGTAAAAGTTAATTTAAAAACAGCTTCATAAAAGAACTAACTACCAAACACAGAACGTTTCAGGCTCAAAACCATTCTTCAGTCAACAAAAAAAACAAAACAAAACATAGATGCATTACTTAAAAACCAGATCTGCTGTCGATCTGGTTTTTAAGTCATGTGTTTTTTTGTATTTATTGTCTTTTTTGTTTTTGGCTGAAGAAAGTTTTTGAGCCTGAAACACTCCTTGTTTGGTATTTAGTTCTACTTTGAAGGTGTTATATTCATTTTTTGTTTATTACTTTTGACAGTCCACAACTTCTAACACTGGCAGCTTCGTATCACGTTGACTTTGACTTGTCTACAGTGGAAACCACTAGACAGAGCAAGAGTTTCACTTTCTTTGTGGATTTAATTATCAGATTTCATGCATTTCTTTTTCCTTTATATTTTTCATTTGAGATTCCTTGTTTTGGTTTAGGCTGGGTGTTGGTTTGAAAATAATTTTTGCTTCTATGGAATATTTGAAGGGTTTTAAAATATTTTAAACCTTTTATTTTTGACTTGCACCTACATAGCAGCCCCTCATTATGTATGTATACACCTGCATAGCAGCCCCTCTTTATGTATGTAAACACCTGCATAGCAGCCCCTCATTATATATGTATACACCTGCATAGCAGCCCCTCGTTATGTATGTATACACCTGCATAGCAGCCCCTCGTTATGAATGTATACACCTGCATAGCAGCCACTCATTATGTATGTATACACCTGCATAGCAGCCCCTCGTTATGTATGTTTACACCTGCATAGCAGTCCCTCATTATGTATGTCTGGGTGGGGTTCCCTACCTCCATAGTGGGCAGGGAGGTACATACTGTGTCTTCTATACCCCTATGTCTGTTTTCCAATTTGCTTTCTGTCTTTGTCTTGGAATGAGATTACTTGGTTTTGTCCTGGCCCTGGCCTGAGTCCTAGCTGGGAGGGAAACAGTCAAATGCATAGTTATTGTTTTGGGAGATGATATTTTTTTCCTTGTAAATCATCTCTCTGTTATGTATTATGTTTGTTATTTTTAATGTATAATGTAAGCATTTGAGTGTATTCCTCTTTGTTGGATTTTGTGCTTGTGTCCGGATGAGACTTATAGGTGATCTCAAACTAAGTACATTGATGGTTTGCTCGTGGAATCTGCATCTGATCCCTATTTGTTCCCAGTTCCCCTTTGTCTTCCTTTCTCTTGGGTGCTTTAATTGTAATTCTAGAACTTTTTACTATCCCATTTTCTTCCTTTTTACTGGCGCTGATATAACCTAAATGTGTTGCAAGCGCCGTAAAACCCTTAAAAACAAAAACAAAAACAAAACATCATTATGTATGTTTACACCTGCATAGCAGTCCCTCGTTATGTATGTATACACCTGCATAGCAGCCCCTCGATATGTATGTATACACCTGCATAGCACCCTCTCGTTACGTATGTATACACCTGCATAGCAGCCCCTCGTTATGTCTGTATACACCTGCATAGCAGTCCCTCGTTATGTATGGCATTGAATTCAATCATGGAACATACAGAGAGTATTGAAGGGATAGGAAACCTCAATCTAGATACTATTTTACAATCATCCAATCATGTTGCTGTTTTGGGCCGTGACTGTATTGCACCGTTTTATCTCCTTGAATAGTTGCCGCTACAGACAGTGAAGAGTTGTCCGCTATGCATCTGTAGACTTTGAAAAGTTGGCACTATGCATCTGTAGGCCTTGATAAGTTGTCAACTATGCATCTGTAGGCCTTCTGGGTGGGGATCCTGAGCTCCCATAGCGGGCAGGGAGGTACATACTGTGTTTTCTATCCCCTTATATCTGTTTTCCAACATGCTATCTGTCTTTGTCTTGGAATGAGATTACTTGGTTTTGTCCTGGCCCTGGCTGGGAGGGAAACAGTCAAATGCATAGTTATTGTTTTATGAGTAATGAGAGATGATATTTTTTTCCTTGTAAATCATCTCTCTGTTATGTATTATTATATTTATTTTTAATGTATGATGTAAGCATCTGAGTGTATTCCTCCTTGTTGGATTTTGTGCTTGTGTCCGGATGAGACTTATAGGTGATCTCAAGCTTAGTACATTGATGGTATGCTCTTGGAATCTACATCTGATCCCTATTAAGTTCCCAATTCCCCTTTGTCTTACTCTCTCTTGGCTGCTTTAATCGTAATTCTAGAACTTTCGACTATCCCATTTTCTTCCTTTTTACTGGCGCTGATATAAACTAATGTGTTACAAGCGCCGTAAAACCCTTAAAAACAAACAAACAAACATCTGTAGGCCTTGAAAAGTTGTCCGCTATGCATCTGTAGACTTTGAAACGTTGTTCGCTATACATCTGTAGACTTTGAAAAGTTGTCCACTATGCATCTGTAGGCCTTGAAAAGTTGTCCGCTATGCATCTGTAGACTTTGAAACGTTGTTCGCTATACATCTGTAGACTTTGAAACGTTGTCCACTATGCATCTGTAGGCCTTGAAAAGTTGTCCACTATGCATCTGTAGACTTTGAAACGTTGTTCGCTATGCATCTGTAGACTTTGAAAAGTTGTCCACTATACATCTGTAGACTTTGAAAAGTTGTCCACTATACATCTGTAGACTTTGAAAAGTTGTCCACTATGCATCTGTAGACTTTGAAACGTTGTTCGCTATACATCTGTAGACTTTGAAAAGTTGTCCACTATGCATCTGTAGACTTTGAAACGTTGTTCGCTATACATCTGTAGACTTTGAAAAGTTGTCCACTATGCATCTGTAGACTTTGAAACGTTGTCCACTATACATCTGTAGACTTTGAAAAGTTGTCCACTATGCATCTGTAGACTTTGAAACGTTGTTCGCTATACATCTGTAGACTTTGAAAAGTTGTCCACTATGCATCTGTAGACTTTGAAAAGTTGTCCACTATGCATCTGTAGACTTTGAAACGTTGTTCGCTATACATCTGTAGACTTTGAAAAGTTGTCCACTATACATCTGTAGACTTTGAAAAGTTGTCCACTATGCATCTGTAGACTTTGAAACGTTGTTCGCTATACATCTGTAGACTTTGAAAAGTTGTCCACTATGCATCTGTAGACTTTGAAACGTTGTTCGCTATACATCTGTAGACTTTGAAACGTTGTCCACTATGCATCTGTAGACTTTGAAACGTTGTTCGCTATACATCTGTAGACTTTGAAAAGTTGTCCACTATGCATCTGTAGACTTTGAAACGTTGTTCGCTATACATCTGTAGACTTTGAAAAGTTGTCCACTATACATCTGTAGACTTTGAAAAGTTGTCCACTATGCATCTGTAGGCCTTGAAAAGTTTTCCGCTATGTGATATATTATGTGACCCAGCGTAGAGGTGATAGGTCAGAGTGGTATTGATGCTGAATTTTGAATTCAAAATCAAAACGTAAAGCTTGGAATAAATTATTTGTGTCTTGGTGAGTAGAATTGAATACAGATTCACAAAACACAATATTTTATAATTTTGTCATTTTGCATGAAATTCATCTTTTGGCATTCACTACACTCTTAACATATTACCAGCTTGACACAGTCGGTCACATATATGTTTATGTATTGATTATAGTGGTTTTAACATTATTATTGAGGTCGAGATTATATTATGCCAAGCATCATCTTAATCACCACCCATCGTTATCATCATCATCATTATCACCATCATCACCTTTTTATGTACTGTCTATCTCCTAGATTTATAATTGTGAGCAATTTGTTAATGAATTAAATTAACGATAGGAGAGAATCTCCCATGATTGACCCAGGAGGTCTGTGTATTCCATCTATCTAGGAGGTCAGTCTTGCTGTGTCTTCTATCTAGGAGGTCAAACATGCTGTGTCTTCTATCTAGCTAGGAGGTTAAACATGCTGTGTCTTCTATCTAGGAGGTCAAACTTGATGTGTCTTCTATCTAGGAAGCCAGTCTTGCCGTGTCTTCTATCTAGGAGGTCAGTGTTGCTGTGTCTTCTATCTAGGAGGTCAAACATGCTGTGTCTTCTATCTATCTAGGAGGTCAAACTTGCTGTGTCTTCTATCTAGGAGGTCAAACATGCTGTGTCTTCTATCTAGGAGGTCAGTCTTGCTGTGTCTTCTATCTAGGAGGTCAAACTTGCTGTGCCTTCTATCTAGCTAGGAGGTCAAACTTGATGTGTCTTCTATCTAGCTAGGAGGTCAAACTTGATGTGCCTTCTATCTAGCTAGGAGATCAAACTTGCTGTGCCTTCTATCTAGCTTGGAGGTCAAACTTGATTTGCCTTCTATCTAGCTAGGAGGTCAAACTTGCTGTGCCTTCTATCTAGCTAGGAGGTCAAACTTGCCTTCCTCGAGCTGTTTTCACTTTCATTCTCTTCCCTTGTCGTTCATGGAGTGAGATTAATTGGAGTGGCCTTGACCTTTGATGTAACGTAAACAATATCTGGGTCCTTTTATTGTTTTTTTTTTTTGGTTTTGGTTTTGTTTTTTGTTTGTTTTTTCTTGTGAGATATTCAACATCAATTATACATTCTTCATTGAGGATCCTGATAACTCAGTGGATAGAGTGCTCGCTTCACATACAAAGGCACCAAGGTCAATCCCGGATGAAGTTCAGATTGATTATTCTGACTCCCCGTCCACCCAGCAGTGATCAGGTTGCTGGTTCTGATATAGTGAAAGGTGCTTTGGGATAGACTAGTGTCTTAACCAAGGGTGCCAAGCAATCTGTCTCACTCTCTCCTCTCTCTCTCTCTCTCTCTCTCTCTCTCTCTCTCTCTCTCTCTCTCTCTCTCTCTCTCTCTCTCTCTCTCTCTCTCTCTCTCTTTCGCTGCCCATAGTGGGCAGGGAGGTACTTGCCATGTCTTCCATCCCCTGTCTGTTTTCCAATTGCTTTCTGTCTTTGTCTTGGAATGAGATTACTTAGTTTTGCCACGGCCCTGGTCGGATACCTTGGCTGGGAGGGAATCAGTCAAATATATAGTTAGTTTTGGGAGATGATATATTTTTCCTTGTAAATCATCTCCCTGTTATGCATTGTATTATGTTTGTTGACATATTATATATGATTCGTAAAAATGTGAGTGTATTCCTCTTAGTGGGGACCTGTGCTTATGTCTGGGTGGGACATGGATCGAATCCCGTGTTTTGTTATCGGATTATTTTTTGTATTAGATTTTTTAGCAAGCTTTCATCTCCAGTTAGTGCTTCGGTTTACGACTTTAAAATAGATGTTTATATAATGAGCCCTTAATATCACGTTGAAAGGGCTATGACACTCCCATTAGTATGGCCATTATTATTATTATTATTATTATTATTATTATTATTATTATTATTATTATTATTATTATTATTATTATTATTATTATTCTGGGTGGGGTTCCTGACCTCCCATAGTGGGCAGAGAGGTACTTACTGTGTCTTCTATCCCCCCTACATCTGTTTTCCAATTGCTTTCTGTCTTTGTCGTGGAATGAGATTACTTGGTTTTGTCCCGAACCTGACCGGAGTTCTTGGCTGGGAGGGAAACAGTCGAATGTTTAGTTGTAGTTTTGGGAGATGATATTTTATTCCTTGGAAATCATCTCTCTGTTATGTATTGTTATATTTGTTATTTTGAATGTATAATGTAAACATTTGAGTGTATTTCTCTTAATGGGATCTTATGCTGGTGTCTGGGTGAGACATTTAGGTGATCTCAAACTAAGTACATTGATAGTGTGCTCTTGGAATCGACATCTGTTTCCTATTTGAACCAATTCCCCTTTGTCTTCCATTTCCGTGGGCACTTTTATTGTAATTCTATAACTCTTTACTGTCCCATTTCTTCCTTTTTACTCTGGGTGGGGTTCCTGCCTCCCATAGTGGGCAGGAAGGTACATACTGTGTCTTCTATCCCCCTATATCTGTTTTCCAACTAGCTGTCTGTCTTTGACTTGGTTTTGTCCTGGCCCTGGCCGGATACCTTGACTGGGAGGGAAACAGTCAAATGCATAGTTATTGTTTTGGGAGATGATATTTTTTTCCTTGTAAATCATCTCTCTGTTATGCATTGTATTATGTTTTCTTTATAGTATATACGATTTGTAAAACATTTGAGTGTATTCCTCTTAGTGGGGACCTGTGCTTTTGTCTGGATGAGACTTTTAGGTAATCTCAAACTAAGTGCTTTGATAGTGTGCTCTTGGAATCTACATCTGTTGCCTATTTGAACCAATTTCCCTTTTGTCTTCTCTTTTCTTGGCCACTTTAATTGTATTTCTATAACTTTTTACTAACTTATTTTCTTCCTTTTTACTGGCGCTGATATGACCTAAATGTGTTGCAAGTGCCGTAAAACCCTTAAAAACAAAAAAAAAAAACAACTTCCTTTTTACTGGCGATGATAGATCTTAATTTGTTGCCAGCGCCGTAAAACAGTTAAAAACAAACAAAACAATCTCTCTCTCTCTCTCTCTCTCTCTCTCTCTCTCTCTCTCTCTCTCTCTCTCTCTCTCTCTCTCTCTCTCTCTCTCTCTCTCTCTCTCTTTCTCTCTCTCTCACTCACTCTCTCACTCACTCCCTCTACTCCCCCCCCCCCCCCACTCATCCCTCGCATACTATATTTACCTATATTATTTCTTATTATTATTTCTTAATAAAAATGACATGGATCAAATCCATTGTTGTTCTGGGTGGGGATCCTGACCTCCCATAGCGGGCAGGGGGGGTACATACTAGTGCGGGGCGGTCCTTGGCAAGCTTAAGGACCATGGTCCTACGGTCCTTGGGAAATGAAGACCGCAAGGACCGGTCCTAGGACCGGTCCTTTTCGACATTGAACATTCCTGAGAGATTGTTGGAAATTCGAACCGGTTTGACCTTTCAGACCGTGGGATCGTTCATTCTTGAACCGTTAAAGACCGCTACACGATGAAAACCGTGGTCTACAGGAGTAAAACACACGGAGTAGTCACACTCATTTCAAATTGTAACCTAATTAGAGAAGAGGGTGATGCCTTCTTTATTTGCTCACCGTACTTCATTGTTACTTCGATAATTTAATAAAATTTGAAATTTATCCCCATTAACGGAGATAATGGCATCGCCCAAGGCATTGATCGAGTTGTTCGTGGCGTTGATACACACACGCAACTCCTACCCCCCCCCCCCCCCCCCCCTCCCCCCCACACACACATTAGAGGGCAGCGAGCATTGAAGAGTAAGAGAGAGACGTGAAGTTATAATAAGAGGGGGTGGATGAGGTAATAAGAGGGGTCGATGGTGACTTTTCGCCAGATCTAACCAAATCAGCTACCCATTCATTGCTGAGTAGACAGGGATTCAGAAAAAAATCGACTGCACCCAGGATCGATCTCTGGCCCTTTGCGTATAAAGAGAGTGCTCTATCAACTGAGCTATCGGGGTCCCCAAATATTCTATTGGACTTTTTTAAAATTCAGACGTTATAACTGGGTTTTTTTGAAGGAAGAAACTAATGAAACTCATATTATTTGATTAGTAAAAACACCAAACGAAATTTTAATATTATTGTATTATTTTAAATTATGACAACACTGCGATAGAAAGGAGTGGTGACAAGAGATGGACAAAAGAAAACAAAAAATCGGATTTGCTACTTGCTAGGTTCGACACACACACACACACACAAACACACACACATCTTTAGTAGTCACATACATTTCAAACAATAACCCATTAGAGAAGAGGGGTCATGCCTTCACCATAGATCATTGTCATTGCGATCATTATGGTGTAGTAAATTTTGAAATTTACCCCGTATAATGGAATCGTCCAAGGCGTCCGCCTCCTGTTCCCCCCATCTCACACACGAAAGGGCGGTTTGCGGAGTGGAGGTTGGTGGTCGTCTGCCTGTATGGTCGTCTGTGTCGTTTAGTGTATCGCAAAGGGGGGTGGGTGCGATTAATTAAGTGGGATGGGTGGTGATTGGTGGAAGATAAGCAACCGAAGTAACGAATCGCTGGGGAAGTAGTAGGCTATGGCGCGAGACCGTAGGACCGTGGTCCTTGCAAGGACCGCCCCGCACTAGTTGAAAGGTGATAAGAAGTGAGGACCGCCGCCGGTCTTCCCCTATGGGACCGGTCTTCGGTTCACAGCTAAAAGACCGTGGGACCGCGGTCTAGACCGGTCTTCAGCGCGGCACTAGTAGTCACATACATTTCAAACAATAACCCATTAGAGAAGAGGGGTCATGCCTTCACCATAGATCATTGTCATTGCGATCATTATGGTGTAGTAAATTTTGAAATTTACCTTGTATAATGGAATCGTCCAAGGCGTGCGCCTCCTGTTCCCCCCATCTCACACACGAAAGGGCGGTTTGCGGAGTGGAGGTTGGTGGTCGTCTGCCTGTATGGTCGTCTGTGTCGTTTAGTGTATCGCAAAGGGGGGTGGGTGCGATTAATTAAGTGGGATGGGTGGTGATTGGTGGAAGATAGGCAACCGAAGTAACGAATCGCTGGGGAAGTAGTAGGCTATGGCGCGAGACCGTAGGACCGTGGTCCTTGCAAGGACCGCCCCGCACTAGTTGAAAGGTGATAAGAAGTGAGGACCGCCGCCGGTCTTCCCCTATGGGACCGGTCTTCGGTTCACAGCTAAAAGACCGTGGGACCGCGGTCTAGACCGGTCTTCAGCGCGGCACTAGTACATACTGTGTCTTCTATCCCCTTATATCTGTTTTCCAACATGCTTTCTGTCTTTGTCTTGGAATGAGATTACTTGGTTTTGTCCTGGCCCTGGCCCGAGTCCTGGCTGGGAGGGAAACAGTCAAATGCATAGTTATTGTTTTGAGAGATGATATTTTTTTCCTTGTAAATAATCTCTCTGTTATGTATTATTATATTTATTTTTAATGTATGATGTAAGCATCTGAGTGTATTCCTCCTTGTTGGATTTTGTGCTTGTGTCCAGATGAGACATAGGTGATCTCAAGCTAAGTACATTGATGGTATGCTCTTGGAATCTACATCTGATCCCTATTTGTTCCCAATTCCCCTTTGTCTTACTCTCTCTTGGGTGCTTTAATTGTAATTCTAGAACATTCAACTATCCCATTTTCTTCCTTTTTACTGGCGCTGATATAACCTAAATGTGTTGCAAGCGCCGTAAAACCCTTAAAAACAAAAAAACAACAAATCCATTGTTTTGTTATCGGATTATTTTTTGTATTAGATTTTTTAGCAAGCTTTCATCTCCAGTTAGTGCTTCTGTTTACGACTTTAAAATAGATGTTTATATAATGAGCCCTTAATATCACGTTGAAAGGGCTTGACAGTCCATTAGTATGGCCATTATTGCCTATCCCCTTCATCTGAGAGCCGGTATTGATGTCTTGGTGAAGCTTTTATCTTGTGTCAGATTTCAGATGCCGCCATTGGGATCAAACTTCAGTTATTTCTCTTATTCACTCTGAACCTCGTGGCTGGGACTATCTGACCTCTCACAGTGGGCAAGGAGGTCACCTACTATGTCTTATATCCCTCTTTATCTGTTTTCCTACTTGATTTTTTTTTCATGTAATCTCAAACTAAATAAGCGGGTGGTTGGATGGGAGCATCACCCTTGAATCATATACCTATGATGTTCGCATGGGTGTACGATCTGATAGTGATGTCGTTTCTTCTTCTCTTTACTAGCCTATCCTGCTTCTTTGGTTTGTGATTGTATTTTTGACAGGGGATATTTTTTTTCTCCTGTAAATCTTCTGCCTGTTTGTTCTTGGTTATTTATAATTTAGCTTATGATATCTTTAGGTTATGATTTTGATTTACATTTGTACTATTTTTGTTGGATTGCTTGTTTTTTTGTTTCAGCGGTCTCTCATATAACCTCAATTGTGTTGGAAGAGACCTAAAGCAACAAACAAACAAACAAAAAATCAAACTAAATATACTGACATTGTGCTCTTGGAATCTACATCTGTTCCCGTTTTGTACCAATTCCCCTTTGACTTACTTTTTCTTGGGTGCTTAAATTATAATTCTAGAACTTTTACTATCTAATTTTCTTCCTTTTTATTAACGCTGATATGACCAAAATGTGTTGCAAGCGTCGTAAAACCAAACAAAACAAAACAAAACAAAAACAAACAAAATGTGTAGCTCATTGTTTTTGCTCTAGTGATGTCAGAAGTGATAAAAATCTAAATCCCTTGTCTTGCAACTTGGCTCTTATAAGATATGAAAACGTCGTTGTATGTCTGAAGTTTTATTGAATTGGCTAATCAACAAGTGCCTATTGGAACAAGAAATCGTCCATAAATTAAACAGACAAAAGCGACTGCTTACCACCCTTTGGATCGGACACTAGTATATTGCAAAGAGCTTTCCACTTGACCGAATCACCCCATCTACCAGATCACTGCTAGATAGACAAAAGGGGATCCAAAAAAACCCGAAATCCCACCCTCACCCAGATTGACACCAGGCCCGTAGTGTGTGAAGTAAAAAATAGAAATGAATACAAGAGCTTCCACAAAATTTAATAACCAAACACCGAAGGTTTCAGAGTCGTCCATCTGGTTTTTTAGTAATCTATGTGTGTTTTCATTGTTTTTTTTGTTGTTGGTCTTAGAAGGGTTTTGAGCTCGAAACGTTCCGTGTCTGGTAGTTTGTTCATTTTTTTTTTTTTTTTTTTTTTTTTTGAAGCTGTTTTATTCATTTTTATCGATTACTTTTTGCAGTCCGCGGGTTTTAGCAGCAGCTTGGTATCACTTTCACTTAATGTGTGAAGTGAGTGCTCTACCTACTGAGCTATCAGTCCTTCTTATCCAAATTATATCGCAGTCAAAGATATGACAATTTTAGTTGAGTGTGTTAGTCTTAGGGGAACCCTGTGCTTATGTCTGGATGAGACATTTAGATGATCTCAAACTAAGTACAATGGCAATGTGCTTTCTCTTGGAATCTACATCTGTTCCCTATTTGAACCATTCCCCTTTCTTACCTTTTCCTGTGTACTTTTAACTGTAAATCGAGAATATATGAGTATCCCACTATCTTCTTTTTTACTGGCGCTGTAATGACCAAAATTGTATTGCCAGTGCTGAAAACTGGGTAGGGTTATGACCTCCCATAGTGGACAGGGAGGTTCTTACTCTGTCCTCTATCCCCCTATATCTGTTTTCCAATTGCTCTCCGGTTGGGGTTCCTGACCTCCCATAGTGGACAGGGAGGTTCTTACTCTGTCCTCTATTCCCCTATATCTGTTTTCCAATTGCTTTCTGGGTAGGGTTCCTGACCTCCCATAGTGGACAGGGAGGTACTTACTCTGTCCTCTATCCCCCTATATCTGTTTTCCAATTGCTTTCTGGTTGGGGTTCCTGACCTCCCATAGTGGACAGGGAGGTTCTTACTCTGTCCTCTATTCCCCTATATCTGTTTTCCAATTGCTTTCTGGGTAGGGTTCCTGACCTCCCATAGTGGACAGGGAGGTACTTACTCTGTCCTCTATCCCCCTATATCTGTTTTCCAATTGCTTTCTGGGTGGGGTTCCTGACCTTCCATAGTGGACAGGGAGGTTCTTACTCTGTCCTCTATCCCCCTATATCTGTTTTCCAATTGCTTTCTGGTTGGGGTTCCTGACCTCCCATAATGGACAGGGAGGTACTCTACTCTGTCCTCTATCCCCCTATATCTGTTTTCCAATTGCTTTCTGTCTTTGTCCTGGAATGGGATTACTGGCCGGAGTCCTTTGCTGGGAGGGAAACAGTCGACTGTATATTTATAGTTTTGGGAGATGATTTTTTTTCCTTGTAAATCATCTCTCTCTCTGTTATGTATTGTATTTTTTGAACATATGATTTGTAAACATTTGAGTTTGTTCCTATTAGTATGGACCTGTGCTTGTGTCAGGATGAAACTTAGGTGATCTCAAACTATACACAAGGATAGTATGCTTTTGGAATCTACACCTGTTCCCTATTTGCGTCCTTTCCCGTTGTCTTAAATATCTTGTGCGCTTTTAATTGTAAATATAGAACTTTTTTACTGCCCCATTTTCTTCTTTTTCCTGGTGCTGAAATGACCTAAATGTGTCGCAAGCGCCGTAAAACCCTTAAAAACAAACAAAAACAAAACAAGTGCCGAAAAACCGTAAAAACAAACAAAAACAAAACAAGTGCCGAAAAACCTTAAAAACAAACCAAAATTTGTGTCACACCCATTTGGTCTTTGCTTTGAACCTGAGTTCTATTTTTCCACTGTACTGTGTAACCTTCATTTCAGCCTAGCTCATTTCACGTCGCTGCACTGCAACTTTTGCTTGGGTTATTCCAGTCATCCTTTGTACCGGACATTGTAGAAACATTGCCTGTTGGGAATGAATCATGGCAATTTAATTTAATTTTTTTTATTGACATTGAAATTTTGAAAAAGGAGGGAAAAGTGTCAAATTGAAAATGTAAGGAGGTGTGTGACGTCATAAGCTATGGCTATGGCCACTACCGCAGGGCAGTACCAATCTCATATAAACGTGGCCCACTGGAAAGACGGTTTAGAGGTTATAGTGCTGTAGCTGTCATCTGTTATTCCTTCCCATGATTGGGCCTCATCTTTGCTGACCATGTAAATAGCTCCATTGTTTGAGATGGCGTAGTAATATCCAGTGTCCGAATCTCTGCCTGTGATGATGGCAATCCGTGAACTGATTTCTGGAAGACATCAAGATCTGTATTTTATATTTGGATCTTAATTTGATATAAAAGAATTAATTTAATCAAATTGAATCCGATTTGTTCAAGCCACAATCTCATTTCCACTATGTAGATAAAAGTGCGGCCGATATCTCTATCAGAGTTTTAAAAAATCAAATAACAAAACTTGTACGTATCGGGATATCGACTAAATATTCTCAAAGCGTTTGACAATGATCACACCGGGCTCAACGCGCTCTACCAGGACCAGAGACAGCGCTGCCTTACACCAGAGAGGACTCTTCCATGCAAATCATTTCACTTTGAGTCTTGTTTTAACACGATGACCAGCTTGTTCTAAAGCCTTTCATTGTAGTTTGCTGAACAGCATTTCGCTTTTCTTGCTTGACAGGAATTCTGTTTAGTTACAAAAACACAAAAGGATTGGTGCTAACCTGAAATCCTACATTGAATTTTTTCCCGGTCGTCCCATTGTGTGGCTTAAATCTACTGGACTACAGATATTATCAGAAAAGAAAACCAACTGTCTTCAGCTTACCCATATATCTGGTAGGATTCCGCAGCTCTCTGTAACAGGAAGAAAACGTAGGTCCAGATCTGGCATCAGATGAAAGTCACATAGAAATGTTATGTACAGTCACATAGAAATGTTATGTACAGTCACATAGAAATGTTATGTACAATCTCAAATAAAATATTTTGAATATTGTCAATATTATTGACTCCCGTTAAAGAATTTTAAAACTTCTCAAAGAACTCCAAAAATGTAAGACATCTAATAAATCATTTTTCGGACACGAATCAAATTTTCAGTTAATATGTTGACAAAATGATATAGTCCTGTCGGTAGACTTGTGAAATTGTAGACAAAATGATATAGTCCTATTCGTAGACTTGTGAAACTGTAGACAAAATGATATAGTCATATTCGTAGACTTGTGAAACTGTAGACACAAGGATATAGTCCTATTCGTAGACTTGTGAAACTGTAGACAAAATGATATAGTCCTGTCGGTAGACTTGTGAAATTGTAGACAAAATGATATAGTCCTATTCGTAGACTTTTGAAACTGTAGACAAAATGATATAGTCCTATTCGTAGACTTGTGAAACTGTTGACACAATGATATAGTCCTGTCGGTAGACTTGTGAAATTGTAGACAAAATGATATAGTCCTATTCGTAGACTTGTGAAACTGTAGACAAAATGATATAGTCCTATTCGTAGACTTGTGAAATTGTAGACAAAATGTTACAGTCCTATTGGTAGATTTATGACATTGTAGAAAACAATTATATAGTCCTATTGGTAAACTTGTGAAATTGTAGACAAAATGAAATAGTCCAATTAGTAGACTGGTATTATTGTAGAAAAATTAGTTTAGTCCTATCGTTAGGTTAGGGGGGTTTTATAGACAATATGGTGTCGTTCGAATCATATTCTGGTGTAATTGTTGACAAAATGATATATTCCCATTGATAGGCTGGTAAAATTTTTGACAAAATGTTATGGAGGATTAGAAAAGTGAAATTTGGAGACTTCTACTTCTATGTTTTGTATAGAGTTCCATCCGTTCTTTTCAACGGGGGGTTAAATTCTTGTCAAACTTTAGGCAGAATTTTTACCTTATAATGAATTTAACATCATTCTGAATTGAGGTCTGAGACACAAATGGAAACTAGAAATCATGGATCTGAATACCCATTCTCACCTGCGTCGTAGAGACTTAACCATGAATCTAGGTACCCGTTCTCACCTGCGTCGTAGAGACTATACCATGGATCTTGGTACCCGTTCTCACCTGCGTCTTAAAGACTAAACCATGAATCTAGGTACCCATTCTCACCTGCGTCTTAGAGATGCCTCACAAAGAATCCCTTTGCTTTGAATTCTTGTGATGGACTCAAAGTGGGGAACTGGAAATAAATATTGGGTTGTCTTATACATCAATCAATCAATCAATCAATCAATCCATCAGCCAATAAATCAGAAAGGGGAGGGGATGTGAGTTTAATGATACTCTAAAACGATTGGATAAAACTCACAATAATAAAGATTTTAAAGCAAAAACGATTCTAATATTAAATAACACGTTTACACTAGTTTTATAGTGGTAGCCCCCCCCCCCCCCCCCCATCCCATAGTGAGCAGGGGTACAAACTGTCTCTTCTATCCCCATAATATATCTGTTTTCCAACATGCTTCCTTTCTTTGTCTTGGAATGAGATTACTTGGTTTTGTCCTGGTCCTGGCCGGAGTCTTAGCTGGGAGGGGAAACAATCAAATGCACAGTTATTGTTTTGGGAGATTATATTTTTTCCTTGTAAATCATCTCTCTGTTATGTTTGTTATTTTGAATGTATAATGTAAGCATTTGAGTGTATTCCTCTTTGTTGGGTTTTGTGCTTGTGTCCGGATGAGACTTATGGGTGATCTCAAACTAAGTACATTGATGCTCTTGTAATCTACATCTGATCCCTATTTGTCCCCTTTTCCCTTGTGTCTTACTTTTTGTTGGGTGCTTTAATTGTAGTTCTAGAACTTTTTACTATCCCATTTTCTTCCTTTTTACTGGCGCTGATATGATCTTAATGTGTTGCAAGCGCCGTGAAACCCTTAAAAACAAAAAACAAAACATATTGGTAAATGGCACGCGATATCAACGATGGAAAAACACTTTCGATTTTTACTTGAGCTTTTTATATAGCAAAAAATCCACTAAACGTGCTCTGGGTGAGAGAGGGATCTAGAAATGACTTTGGGTTTGAAACGAATATTTTTGTGTTCGTGGATAGCTCACACGGTAGAGCCACGCTCTCACCTGCCAGGCGGAGTTGTCGTACCAATAAGGTCGCAGGTTCAAACCCCACCACCGCCGCGAAAAAAATTTTTATTCTCTATTGTCTTCTGGCACTTTTCTACTCACTTCATATCTTGCTCTAGGCACTTTACAGAGTCGCTGACCAACAGCACCACGTAACATGTAGAAAGAGCCATGACGCCTGTAAGGCGATATTACATTTTTTTTCAGGCAGAGACAACGCTGTTAACGGCCAGGTTCTCATTTTACACTTGAGTACAATAAGAGAATGTGAGTAAAGAGCCCTTTCCAAGGACCCAACTATGCGCCGGGCGAGGCTTGGACCCAGGACCTTCAGATTCGAAAGTGAGTGTCATACATATTATCACAAGACCACCAGGGGCGGTTGGTCACATTGTATTTAAGGCGGCACAAATCCGAAATACAGAATCAAATTTTATTGGTCTAGTTAATTTAACTAAATTTGACCTACTTTGTATGTGTGCGTGTGTGTGTGTGTGTGTGTGTGTGTGTGTGTGTGGAGAGGGGGGGTATTGCAATTGTTTGTCTTTATGTTTGCATATGTGCGTATATTTGTGTGTGCATGTATGTGTGTGTGTGTTAGAATATTAATGAGACATACTCACAAAAGAGCATCAATTATCTTGTACAAAACGTGTCTGTTAACTTTCACCTGTTCATTATAACGACTCACAGACGCAGCATGTCCTGTTTCCAACTGATTTCTTATATCTACAACGTTGAAAAGTTTATATTTAACAGCATCTGTGACATGGCTATTTGATTCAGAATGTTTCTTCAGTGCCTGAGAGATGTGCGCAATATCACTGAATCCTCCTGTTGTCCGTTTTAGCTTACATCACCAAAAATCAAGCAATAAAAACAATGAAGCGTTTTACGGCTTTCACTTACACTGGCAGTAAGCCATTCAACAGTTTAAAAATAATCATTAAATCGGCGCTGACTCCCCGGAGTGTTAGAAACTAAGTTAAAATTCACTGGTTTGTGTGGACCTAAATCTTTCACCACTATTTTCTCTTGAGGGGATAAGTGTCGAAATTGATTTTCAATTTAAAAATCAACATGATTCATGATTGATTACAAATTACAGAAATAACTTTTTAAAATAAAATGATTCAAGAAATCTTTCCAAAGATAAAAACAGGTAGGTTTCATAAACAATGACAACAGCGATAAGACATTTTCTCTGAATACTAACGGTATGACACACAACTTTAGAATAATTGAATTTAAAAATCCACATTAAATTCCAAACGCAAAGCACTTGTTAACTTCATACACAATCAGCGACATCTTTATAATTATACTATTATTAGACAATGCACACAATACAAGTTACGTAGGGATCGTTGGGAGTGTGCGGGGAAAGGACTCCGTGGGGTCAGGGATTTTTATTTATAGTACCATGGGGCTCTTCTCGGTGCATACTTTGTTTAATGTTCTTTTTGATATTTAATATATATTTAAGCAAAACCAACAATGATAAAATATATATTTATTGCCATTCTCTTCATCCGTATATCTTAGTGAAGCAAAGCCTCTTCTTTCAGTGATAAAACTGATAGGGTTTTAATTTATCCCAAGTAGGACCTCAGGGCGTGCATCGCTAGATTGGCCGTCTTGGCCTAATTATTTAAGCAGTGAAAGACAATAGTTAGTTGGGGAGGGAGGGTGGAGGGAGATTGGGGAGTGGTAACACTAACTTTCTTCAAGGTACAACAGAGTATAGGATAAGGACAGGACGGTCAAACGAAGACTGGCTCATATAAACAACAAAAAACGTCCCCACCATACCACACCCGCCGCTCATTGTCACCCCGCGCAGGCAACGGGGGAAAGATGAAACGTGCCGATTTGACGCCACCTTCGCGGAGCGACGCACGAGTCATCAAATATTATATTCAAAACAAAAAGCAGTATGTGCTAAATTTTTAATTTTATCAAAATTTTAAAATTGAAGGTTTTTGTTTGGTTAACATGCTAATCTACGGAAAATATAGGGCGGCACAAAACAACTTCGCTCTATTGACCGACCGCCAGTGATGACCACATAGCCGCCGAAAAAAAGCTATAATAAACGAGAATATAACACTTTAGCTGCTTTTTTTTTCTTCAAAAGACACCAATTTTCAAGCTCATTAATAATATTTCCATATCATTAACCACTTAGTAGATAAATTATATCTTTTAAAATAAAAAAAAAGACACTTGCCATCCACAAAAGCCTGGCATCTCCACATTTCTCCACAGGGAACGCATTTGGTTGGCCAATATCCTGTGACGTTACAGGAACATGCCCCAGCGAAGCAACTTCCTGTTGACCCCCACGTGATTCGCTGTGCTGAGAAGGAATACGATTAAATCCAATAATATGTATTTTGAGACAATATATTTCATTCCGGTTTAAATCGCTTATTGGAATATACTAGGACATAATGGTGATCGGTCTCTTACCGATTTTGACGAGTTGGCAGATTGACTTTTACCTTTAAAAAAATAGCATGTATAGATAATGAAAAATGGAAAAGCTGCAGGACCTGATGCCATAACAATTGAAGCCTTGACTGGCCTGGGTGAATGGGGGATTGAATTCATCACAAACCTTCTAAGTCAAGTGTATGACACAGGAAAAATGCCAACTGATATGAAACGATCCATTTTTATAGCACTACCAAAAAAGCCAGGGGCAGTTGATTGTGAACAACACAGAACTATTAGCCTAATGAGCCACCTCACAAAAATTCTTTTGAAGATAATTTTACTAAGAATAAGAAATAAAATACGACCTGAAATTGGGGAGATGCAATTTGGTTTTGTTGAGGACAAGGGTACCAGAAATGGAATATTCACATTATCAATGCTGATGGAAAGATGTATTGAAGTAAATAAAGATCTGTATATGTGTTTCATCGACTATTCAAAAGCCTCTGATAAAGTACAACACGAAAAACTATTCAAAATTCTATCATCCTTGGACATTGATGGTAAAGATTTAAGAATATTACGGAATTTGTACTGGGAACAAGAAGCGGCAATGCGTGTTGACAACGAGCTAAGCAGTTTTACACCTATTAGAAGAGGAGTTAGGCAGGGGTGTGTTTTGTCTCCAGAGTTATTCAACCTCTATAGTGAAATGATATTAAGAGATATCGAACATAAGAAGGGGGTGTGTATTGGAGGAAAGAATGTAACAAATCTGAGGTATGCAGATGATACGGTTCTACTGGCAGAATCTGAACATGAACTACAAGAATTACTGGATGTTGTAGTCAGGAGTAGTGAAAATATGGGACTGGAACTGAATATATCTAAAACAGAATGTATGACGGTATCTAAAAATAATAACCCACCAGCCTGTGTAATAACAAGCAGAGGACAAACAATACAACAAGTTGAATGTTTCAAATATTTAGGCTTCAATGTAACATCCAATGGAAAATCAGATTGTGAAATAAAGAAAAGAATAGGTATGGCGAAGAATGCATTCAACCAGCTGCATACAATTATGAAAAACAGGAATATTAGCATGAAAACAAAAATCAAAGTCCTGGATTGCTATGTACTGTCTGTG